>NC_143130.1:79556250-79730000 GCF_059928025.1 Delphinapterus leucas
ATTTATTTAGATCTTCTTTGATTTCTTTCATCAGTACTTTGTAGTTCTTTTTTTTTTTTTGGTATGTTTTATAGCTTTTTTTGCATGTTTGTAATACAAACTTTTACACATATTTTGAAAGATTTATACCTAAATATTTCATGTTTTTTATACTATTGTAAAACTCATTTATTAGCTCTTCTGGCTTTTAAAAAGTTTCTTAGCATTTTCTAAATAAATGATTATGTCATCTTAAAGACAGCTTTATATCTGGATGCCTTTCATTTATTTCCTTGCCTTATTACATCTCCAGGACAATTTGAATGAGGTATTAGAAGCAGATATACATGCCTTGTTCCTAATCTTAGGGGGAAAGCATTTTTCACCATTAAGATGTTAGCTGTCAGTTTTTCCATAGATGGCCTTCATCAGGTGAAAGAAGTTACCTTCTATTCCTAGTTTCCTGGTAGTTTTTTTAATCATAAATGGATATTTTATTTTGTCATTTTTTTCATCTTTTGAGATGATTATATCATTTTTCTTTTTTACTTTGTTAATATAGTTAATTACATTGATTTTTGAATTTTAGACCTATCTTGCATTTTTGGAATAAACCTCCTTTTTTTCATGATACATTATCTTTTTTTTTCTTGGATTTGATCTGTTAAAGTTTTGTTAAGGGTTTTACATGTGTGTTTTTGAGTTTAGCCTATAATTTTATAATGTCTTTATCTAGTTTTCACATCAGAAGAATGCTGGTCTAATAGATTAAATTGGAAAATATTCCCTCCTCTTCAATTTTCTTGAAAAACATATATAGAATTTGTATTATTTCATCCTTAAATATTTAGTAGAATTCAGCAATAAATCCATTTGAGACTTGACATATTTGTTTGTTTCTGTGATGGAAAAGTTTATAACTTCAGATTCTGTCTAACATATGTATAGGGATTTTCAAGTTCTGTACTTCTTGAGTGAACTTTAGTTGTTTGTGTTCTTCAAGGAATTTGTCCATTTCATCAGAGTTGTCAAGTGTATTGGTGTGAGTTTGTTCAGTTTATCTTCTTATCCTTTTAATGTCTTTTATACCTGTAGTGATGAGGCCTCCTTCATTCCTATTATTCTTAATTTCTTCATTCCTTATATTGTGTTATAATTAATTTTAATCAATCTGGGTAAATGTTTATTAATTTCATTGATCTTCTTAAGGAACCAGTTTTTTTTAATAGATTTTCTCTATGTTTTTTCTCTTTTCTATTTAATTGATTTCTGCTCTTCATTATTATTTGTTTCCTCTTTTAGCTTCTTAATAGTTTAGGTCATTTGTTTGAGATCGTATTTTCTAATAGTATATGCATTCAGCTTATAATATTAGCATACAAATTGTCCTGTAAGCATTGATTGAGCTATATCCCATGAAGTTTGATATGTTATACTTTCATTGTTATTTGGTTCAAAATGCTTTCCAATTTCTCTTTTAACTTCTTCTTTGATCTGTGGACCTATGTATTATTCAGAAGTTTGTTATTTAGCTTCTAAATATTTGGGAATTTTCCAAATATCTATTTGCTATTTCTCATTAATTTCATTGTGGTCAGTGGATAAACTTTGTATGACTTTAATCCTCTAAAATGTAGTGAAACTTGATTCATGGCCCAGAAAATATAGTCTATCTTGGTAAATGTTCCACGTGCACTTAGAAAGAATGTATATTCTGCTGTTGTGGGGCTGTTTCAATGACAGGTGAGCAAACACCAACTTAAGTTCGGCAAAGTATTAAGTAGTGCAATAACAGAATTTTCCAAACTCTAATTATAAATTATAAATGTCAAGGTCTCTGTTATGATTCAGGAAAAGGACCAGGAGTTTTATTCTCAAGAACAACATAAAAGATTTGGAATTGTGGTTATGATAGACTGAGCATTCATAGATATTATCTCATTTATTCAACTTAACAGCCTTTCAGGATAAGGACATCTATCCTGGTTTTAATTATGAAGATATTCAGACTTGTAGAAATTACATAATTTGTCCAAGTTCATAGAAAGTGACAGGTGAAGATTTGAACCTAGAACCTGAAAAGTCATGCTCCTTAGTGCTTCTGGTATGGAAAAAGCCCAGAATATGGAGTCATAAGTCAAGTGTGTCCTTGGGCAAGTCAACCCCTCTCTGATCTGTGTGATGGGAAGGATGTTCTTCCTTACTCTTAGGATAACAGTGGGGCTCAAAGAAGATGAGTTATGAGACAGTGCTTTGAAAGCTGTAAAGCTAATCAAATAGTCATCACTATCCTGACAAATAAGACTCTCAGAGAAGGACATATGATGAAGGGAGTGGGACTGGATATGAACAGACAAATAGATTAGAACTCAGTCCTACAAAGGGTGAAGGCTGGGGAAAAGCAGTCTCTAGAATCATAAAGTAGGAGAATCCACACACTTTATCTTTTGATGCTTGAGAAGGACAAATTCAGGGCAAGTAAGCAACTATTACTTTATGAATGGATGATAAATTTATGTGACACACTATCCCAGGGTGTGGTACATGCCGAAAACATAATTGGGTTCCAAAAATTTGACATTAATTTATAGGTAATAGACATTAGGAGATGCTAAGACTCCTTAATTCACATATCTAAGCTTTCAAGATTGACATCGAGAAGATTCCTCAAAACCGCTTAGTGCTGTCAAAGAAGAACCAGAGCTGGACAGTAATTAAAGTGGTAAAAACAGATTTTATTCAGGACTATTGCAATAGGGTATGAGTGACCTCAGACTAGAACCAGGCTCAATTCTGAATATTGCATAGGCAAGTGGGAATTTATAGCCAAGGAACAGGGTGGGAGTCTCTGGATGGAAAATTGCTAAGAGGAAATATCAGGGGTAAGGGGGATTCTTACTAAAGTGACCTAACAGGATTCTTGCTGAAGACAGGCCAGGGTGGTCAGACACCTGGGGGAGGGTGGAGGATATGGAACCTGATCAGATGTAGAGTGTGAGCGGTTCTGGTTATTGACTTACCACAGTTCTTACTAGATTTTACAAGAAAGTGCACAGATGGACCTGGGAGAAGGTTCAGGAGCCTGATCAAAGTTTGGCAAAGCAAAGAAACTTTGTCAGTGCTTCTGTCAGAAAATGGAGTTGGATGGAAAATGCTCTATCTAGTATGGCTGGATGGGGCCTGGGTCAATGCCCCAGGCAGAGCTAATCCAGGAATATAGTACTTGCAGTGGCTGTGTTAACTGTCAGCTTATTTCATAGGACCTTCAGGGTAACATTCATGATAGAAATTTTGAGTTTGAATTATGGTCAGAAAAGACGAATAAAGGGTCAGGACATTATGTGCTCCACCACCACCAAGTGGGGATCTGAGCAGGGGCCCCAGTTTCCCTACCCAAAGAATAGGCTGTGATTCTTTGGTCTCATACTATTCTCCTCTCTAGCTACCCACTTCTAAGGCCATCCTGAAGACTTGGTCATCTCCTAGAACTGCTCCACCTCTAAAGTCTCGAACCTGTGTCTCAGTGTCTGACCCCAGCATCCTCACTTCCAAGCCTTCAACTCTTCAACTTGTTCTTGGCATCTGGCTTCCTGATTTCTGCATTTCTCCCCATCATTCGGTCTCTTCCTGGCTTTATTTCTTTCTCCCCTCAGTCAAGATCCTTATTACCAGCAACTTCAACTTCTGTACCTCATCCTTCTACACACCTTCCTGCAAACCTCCAACTCTGGGTTTTCCCAGTTGGCCTGGATTCCCGTTCCTGAACCTGAGCTTCTGAGAGGTGCTAGAAAAAAAGTCCCATGGCCTTGGCTGGAAGTCACTTCTCATTTATTGCCTTCCCCTCTGCTCTGCAAAACTTCTCATCCCCTAGTAATGCTCTTTCCCACTCCCACAGTGGCCACTAAAAATTCCTACTGCCTTCCTCAAACTTCATACTAAGCCCTGTCCCTCTCGCTCAGCAGGTGACTTTGACCCCTGCTGTCAGGTGATCTGTCTGTACTTCCACCTAGGATCTCTCTGCATCCACCACCATCTTCACCTCTTTCCCTCTGTCTCAGAGGAGGCAGTGTTCTTCTGACATTCAAGGTTAATTTCTCCACTTGAGTTGTGTACCACACATCCTCCTATCTTCTCCAGGTTCTTGCTTTATTATTTCCTCTTTTTAAAATTTCCTCCTATTTATTCAACCTCACCCTCTTCACTGTCACCACCTTCTTACCCCATCAACACAGACAGGTATCTTCTATCTTAAAATTAAATAAAGAGCCTCTCTTGGTTCTTGGACATCTTTTCACCACAGCGGGAATTTGCATCCCTTCACAACTAATATTTTGGAACTTGTTCCCTACACTCACTGTTTCTGCAGTTTAATCTTCCATCCGCTTTTCAATACCTTGATGAGGTAGAAAGAGAATTGTTCTGAGAACCGCATGACCTGGTTTGTGGTTTCAATCATGCTGGTCCAAAATAGTGGGACCTCAAGAAGTCATTTAAAGACCTGGTATTCAGCTTCTTCATCCATGAAATAAATCATTTACTTTGTACTAGGCACTGATCTAAGGGCTTCACACGTATTAATTAACTTAATCCCCCCAACAACTCTATGTGGAAGGCACTATTATTATTCTCATCTTACTCTGAAGCATAGAGAGGTTGAATAGCTTGCCCAAGTTCACACGGCTGGTAGGTACAGAAACATTTGAAATCCATGAACCTGGCCTCAGTAGCCACGCTCCTAACCTCCCTCCTGGATGGCCGTGCTAAGGTTCTTTTTAATTACACCACTAAGAATTGGAATAATGACTCTAAGAAAAGAGCTCTGGGAACAAGTCCTTCAAGGTGACAAAATGTTTCCCTGCACAAGTGACAAACACCTCTTTTCTTCACAATTCTAGACTGAGTCCCAGGAAGCCACCACCTTCTGGAAAGCAGCCAGTTGTCCTTCTCTTGCTCTTCTCCTGAAGTTCACCCCTCCAGGTATAAAGCTCCAGAGAAGGCAGTGTTGTTCTTGAAGCTCTGCTCTCTCTCAGCAAGTCTCTCTTCTCAGCTAAACAGAGACTCTTACTCTCTCCAAAGAAGTTCCTAGAAGTCAGTGGATGTAATGAAGTAAAGAGAACTTGGGCTAAGTCATCAGTGATCTGTGAGTCCTAACCAGAGAGGTTCAGTGATACAGACCAACCATGTTAATCCCCCAGTCTCAGTGGAATAAAAGTAATGTACTTGCCCTTTCTGTCACATAGGGCAAAAGAGAATAGGCAGAAGAGCATGAAGGAAGGATATAAGTCAGGGTTTGTTCTTCATAAAGCTCTTCCTTCTCTCTTACTTCTAAGTAGAAAACATTTTGGAAATAGAATGGTTCAACCTTGAAACAGACGACCAACAGAGATTGCGGAATATTTCAAAACAAAGTATGCAGTCTTTAATGGTGAGGCAGTGTTGTCTGAAGGCAGCAGGATTAACTGGATGACCTTTAGAGGTCCCTTCCAGCATGCAGCCCCTCTGAACTCCCAGGAACAGGGACTGGGGAATGGGGACACAGTGTGAGGGAAACGTTGTTCACACCTGTCCCGTCTGGGGCCCAACTGGTAAAAGGTGAGAACACACTGGAGAAGTCAGGAAATGGCTTGAAGTTTTCTCATTTTCCATCCGTTCTGTATTCTGGCTCCATGTGCCAGGGGTGCAGCAGCTCAGATTTCATAAACAGGGTCTGAGGGGGCAGGAAGCTCATGCCGCGTGAGCTGTTTTCTTCCCCGGCTTGCCCACATTTTATGAATCTCATTCCTCCTTTCCCTTTCTGGTTTTTCGCCCCCTTGCCTCTAGCACTGTAAATCTTGGCAAGCCCTGGAGTTAGGTTTGTTTTGGTTGAATAAACAGTTAAATGAGGTTTTATTTTCTTGTTTCTGCCCTGAATTGGAGGAAGGGGCATTGCAATGCTCAGCTGGGCCTCTTGGGAAGCCATTACATAATCCTGCCATTCCTCCAGGAAGATTTCGTATAAATAACCCTTATTTACAATAAATCATCAAGATGTTGAGGAATATCAGGTCATTTCATACAAGAAAGGTGAGCAAATTGAAGGGAATGAGCCAGAACCAAACTTGGAGGAGGACACCTCTCTGCATTTGCCCAGCCAGTTCTCTGGAACAGCCACCCTACACTGGCTCCTTTGTCCCTTTTTCTGAACAGAAAAGCTGCCTTTAAAAAGGGTCCCTTTGACATGATTGGTGATTGCTGTGAAGATATGTCCCATGATTTATTTCTTTTAAAATGCTGAAGTGACTTAGGAGGTACCTGTGGGTAAATACCTATTTATTAATTATATTTTGTTTTTAAATCATAATTAAAATAATTTCAGGGTCAACAGTATTTATTTATTTATTTTGTTAACATCTTTATTGGGGTATAATTGCTTTACAATGGTGCGTTAGTTTCTGCTTTATAACAAAGTGAATCAGTTATACATATACATATGTTCCCATATGTCTTCCCTCTTGCATCTCCCTCCCTCCCACTCTCCCTATCCCACCCCTCCAGGCTGTCACAAAGCACCGAGCTAATATCCCTGTGCCATGCGGCTGCTTCCCACTAGCTATCTACCTTACTACGTTTGTTAGTGTATATATGTCCATGACTCTCTCTCGCCCTGTCAAAGCTCACCCTTCCCCCCCCCCCATATCCTCAAGTCCGTTCTCCAGTAGGTCTGCGTCTTTATTCCTGTCTTACCCCTAGGTTCTTCATGACATTTTTTTTTCTTAAATTCCATATATATGTGTTAGCATACGGTATTTGTCTTTTTCTTTCTGACTTACTTCACTCTGTATGACAGACTCTAGGTCTATCCATCGCATTACAAATAGCTCAATTTTGTTTCTTTTTAAGGCTGAGTAATATTCCATTGTATATATGTGCCACATCTTCTTTATGCATTCATCCGATGATGGACACTTAGGTTGTTTCCATCTCCGGGCTATTGTAAATAGAGCTGCAATGAACATTTTGGTACATGACTCTTTTTGAATTATGGTTTTCTCAGGGTATATGCCCAGTAGTGGGATTGCAACAGTATTTATTAACCAGAGACTCCAAGGGCTAGGGATACATTCAGGGATGACCCCATCCAGTGGTTCCCACCCATGCACTGAGACTGCTATGAGTATACAGATCCTGAGTGGTTTTTTTTCTCTTTGCACATTTTTGGTGTTAGAGTAAAACATAATGAAGATGCAGATAAAGGAGGTAGTGTGCGTGTGTGTGTGTACACACACACACATGCACATTTGTGAGAATGTACCCGATAGTTTCATTGCCTAGGTGACTTACTCACTGTTCAAATGAATAATTCCAGAAACACAGCAGGAACATAGGTGTGATATACAAAATAATGGAGAACACAAAATAATCTGCTTGTCTCTCTCCACCACCATCCTTACTCCCTTGGACTTCATCTGTTGATAAGGAAACCACCCCCAAAAAAGAATAAGCTATATATAAATCTCCAATATAGAGATTTTTTAAAAGGAAAAAAATCTCTCCACAATGCTTGCCAATGTCTAACAACCCACACCACCCAGAGGGTTTACAGCAGAACTAATCTGCTGTAAAGTTCACTCCTTCCAATTTTGTCTTCAGGGGAGAGGCCAAGTAGCTATTTTCCAAATATTTATATTACATTAGATAAGGGACTATAGAAGGCCTAAGGGCCAAAGTGAAGAATCTTGAGCCATTGGAAAGTCTAATTCCTGGTTAGGAAATTGCACTTTGAGAGCGTAGGTGCCCTGGTTAAACTCTCCTTCTCAGGGAAATAGGCCAGGGCTAGGGTTCCAGTTTGAGTTCCACAAACTAATGTGCTGACAAGTTTGTTAGCCTCCATTTCCTTGATAGCAAATATAAGATGAATTAAAGAGAGGAAGAGAGAGAAAGGCTAGACTTGCCTATCTTTAAAGACCCCTCCTCCTCTAATGTTCTAGGGTTTCAGAAAATGTTCAAGGGCTAGGGATCTTGTCATTTTGTATGGAAGAAACAATGAAAGCAATCGATTACTATTGGTCAAATCTTCATGTCTTTTGAGAGCATTTAAAGAATTGTCTCATCTCTTTGGCTAAGGAAAGAGACAAATGGCACCCCCTTCACTCTATTCCAATGTTAGTCCCATCTATCCCAAAGGGATCCTGCAGAAACCTCTATTAATATCTCCTCAACTGTGTCCAATAATAATGATGGTAATGATAATGATAATGTAATTATCCTAGTTTATTGATGTCAAGTGCATGTTGATTACAAATGGAACAGGAAGTATTTACTTGCCTCCTGCTTCTCCAAGCTGGTTGTGAAATCAGAGCCTGGCTTTAGAGCAAGCATGAAGCCTGCACCTTTTATAATTGTAATGGGATCCAGATGTGGCTCCGTCCACAAAGGCAAGTGATGAAAGCAGTAAATGGGTCCCATGCACATATGCTCTGCCCAGGTGGGATCCACTTCCAGCTCCCTCTCTGTGAGCCAATATTGTTCTGCATTTCTTCCAATTAAGTCTGATGATGTAAAAAAATTAAAATGCATTCCCACGGTGATTTGCACATAGTAGGTGCTTGTTTGTTAATATTTCAGGGATGGCAGAGTGTCTCAAGGAAAGGAATCTGAAAGCCACTGAACATGTGGCACTCTTAGGGTGTTGCTGGATGAGATGGAAATTTCTTGATATAGTGGGAGGCCAACATCACGGTGAGGGAGGAGCCTTTGAAGGGAACCACAGCAGAGTACTAAGGACTGAGCCCCAGGGTTGCTGAAATGGACAGAAGCCGAGTGTGAAGAGTTGGAGAGTCAAAGAATACAGTACCCTGGAAGCCAGGAGGTGGGAGTGTCAGGAAGGAAGGAGTGCTGTGGGCATCAGTGCTCAGAGGTGTCTTTCTTGCTATGGGAAGACCTGCAGCTCCCACTCTCCCATTACATTTAGTTTCTCTGTTTGAAAGGGGTGGGGTGGGCTCTTCTTTTCCTCTTTTATTTTCTTCAGCATTCACCATCCCTTTTTTCTCTCCTATTCCCCACCCAAATTTTAAAGTGTATTTCTGCGATAAAGTTTATTGTTTAAAAAAATATTTATCTTCTCAGTTGAATAGAATAAGAAAGAGTTAACATAGTTTTCTTAAAACCATTCAGTACATTTTTATATTGGGTTTGTTTGTTTTTTTCCATAAGATGGTTCTGATAGTGTTTAGTTGTCTTTAACTTCATTCGAAACAATTTTGTTAGATTGTATTGTGACAGCTGTCATATCAGCTGTGCATTTTTTAAAAAATGTACCAAAATTGGTGAATTTTTGTATAGCCATTTTAATATTGAAGATGGAAGAAAAAAAAGCAGCATTTTCCGCATATTATACTTTATTATTTCAAGAAAGGTTGAAATGCGGAAAAAGAGATTTGTGCAGCATATGGAGAAGGTGCTGTGACTGACTGAACGTGTCAAAAGTGGTGTGCGAAATTTCGTGCTGGAGATTTCTTGCTGGACGATGCTCCACAGTTGGGTAGATCAGTTGAAGTTGATAGTGATCAAATTGAGACATTAATTGAGAACAATCAACATTATACCACGCTGGAGGTAGCCAACATACTCAAAATACACAAATCAAGCATTGAAAATCATTTGCACCAGCTTGGTTATGTGAATCACTTTGATGTTTGGGTTCCACATAAATTAAGCAAAAAAAACCTTCTTGACTGTATTTCCACATGCGATTCTCTACTGAAACGTAACAAAAACGTTCCATTTTTAAAACAAATTGTGATGGGTGATGAAAAGCAGATACTGTACAATAATGTGAAATGGAAGAGACCGTGGGGCAAGCGAAATGAACCACCACCACCCACCACACCAAAGGCCGGTCTTCATCCAAAGAAAGGTGATGTTGTGTATATGGTGGGACTGGAAGGGAGTCCTCTATTATGAGCTCCTTCTGGAAAACCAAACGATTAATTCCAACAAGTACTGTTCCCAATTAGACCAACTGAAAGCAGCACTCGATGAAGAGCATCCGGAATTAGTCAACAGAAAATGCATAATCTTCCATCAGGATAACACAAGACCGCATGTTTCTTTGATGACCAGGCAAAAGCTGTTACAGCTTGGCTGGGAAGTTCTCATTCATCCGCCGTATTCACCAGACATTGCACCTTTGGATTTCCATTTATTTCAGTCCTTACAAAATTCTATTAATGGAAAAAATTTCAATTCCCTGGAAGACTGTAAAAGGCACCTGGAACAGTTCTTTGCTCAAAGAGACAAAAAGTGTTGGGAAGATGGAGTTATGAAGTTGCCTGAAAAATGACAGAAGGTAGTGGAACAAAATGGTGAATACACGGTTCAATAAAGTTCTTGGTAAAAATGAAAAACGTGTCTTTTATTTTTGCTTAAAAACCAAAGGAACCTTTTGGCTAACGCTGTAAATGCCCACATTTTCATACAAATGGAGATAAGTGGGCATTCTTAATACAGTATAGATACAAAACACTCCTGGAGAAAAATTAACAAAAAATTATTTTTCAGAACCTAAACAAATTAACACATTTAAAGAACCTCTTATCAGTTACAGAGGCCCAGTTCCCAAATAGTTTAAAATAGGAATGGCTTAATTTGAAAACCATACTCTGCTGTGATCTGAATTTTAAAAAATTGTAGTTTTCAGTTTTGCTCTAGTGTTCCAGAGTATTTTAACATTGTATATGTAAATCATATGTGTGTGTTTTTATTCTGTTCTGGAGGCTTATTACAGTATTTACACTATTATCAGGAAATGAAATGATTCATATAATTGAATATTTGAACAAGTGCAGCTGATGTGATGGAGCCAAGTTTTTTTTTAATTTAAAGAAGTATTTTTTCCTATTACACAAATATACATGTTCACTATACAAAATTTAGAAAATACAGATAAACCGAAAGAAGAAAATGAAAACAAATCCATAATCCCATTCTTCATAAATTACTTATTCTAACATATGTTTATATGTTTAGTAATATAGGTGACATTTTGGAAAGGAGCACTAAAAACTCAGCCCCCAAGACAGTAGGCATAAATGGGGCTGTCCTAGGCTAACCAGCAGAGATGGCCACCCTAGTTGTCAAACATCTGCTATGCCCCAAATTGTTGTGGGTGCCATGGAGACAGCAGTGGGGAAAAAGACAAAACTCTCTGCTCTGGTGGAGCTTATATTCTAGTGTTAATATTGACCACAGTTAGCATCAGGGTATATATTCTTCTAGTCATATATATGGACATATTTTTCTTTCTTTAAGTAAAAACATAGTGTATTTCATCATTTTAATGAAAATCTTTTAAAGTGTACAATACACCCTCCTGACTTCTTGTATAGAGGACTCTCACTGTCATCATGCACTTTCTAAGGAGGCAATGCTGGAAATAATACTAAACCAGGAGACCTTGCCCCAGGCTCCTGCTCACTCTTCTACTCACCAGCCATGAGACTGTCCTGATCATTTCCCCTCTTCGGTCTCAGTTTCTTCATGTGCAAAATTCAGACAAAATTTAGACATATGTTCTACCCAGGTGCAACCCGCTTCCAGCTTCCTCTCTGTGAGCCAGTATTGTTCTGCATTTCCTCCAATTAACTCTGATGATGTAAAAAGATTAAAATGCATCCACCATGGCACCAAGGTACCTTGAAATTTTTAAATCTGTGACTACATAGTTCTGTGATTTCCTTCTAATTATGTGGGCCAAATTTGGTTAAGTGGGGAAAATTCTCTGATTTTTCTGACAAAAATAAGAAAGAAAAATTTTTCTGCATTAAGTTGTACTTTATAATGTGATGAATGTAATAATTACTTGACGGACATGTTAATATTTTGCTTATATTTCTGTGATAAATATATTAGGGAGCCTTATTTCCCAAAGTGGTTGTCAAATGTGTGAAAGAAAATTTATTTCTTAAATTATTCAATAGGATAACTTTTTAGGTAAAATGATCAACAGTATCAGATTTTGATTCAGCTCCTGAAGTCTGAGGACAAGCAATACTTTTCTCAAAAGTCAGCACAAGATGTTTTTCTGCTTCTGGGAGTATTGAAGAGATCCAATATCAGCTTTACTTGTGGTGTTTTAATCTAGATGCTAGTAAATGTGTTCCTTTCTTCTGAGTCTTAGCAGACCGAGAATAAAGTTCCACATTCTGTTCGTTTGTCCATGTTTTTTGCCTGTTACTCATATATTGGCAAAAGTGAAGAGACACTGGATTCTGTAGCATTCGGTAGATTGTAGGTCCATTTGCAACCACATTAAAAGTACTTTGAGGTAAATTCAATGCGCAGATTTACAGTTATTTAACGATAAACTTTTCCTTTAAATTTAATGAGACAATTTTACAATGTCTATATAGTTTATAGTAGTAAATTAAATCAATTCAAAACCTGTAAGAACCATCAACATAACCATATGCATATATTTCAATATTCCTCAAATTAGCATATACAGTCATAAGCAAAAATAAATTACTTCCTGTAGAACTGTTTTAACTACTCATTTAAAAAAATACTATAATCTGCCTGGTTCTCAACCTCTTATATAATATGTTTAACAGGAGTCCATTCATAGTCTGCCTTTCGTGTAGGAAGGCCTGTAATTCTCCGCTGCGGGACGGGCTGTCAATCCTGACAGGGCCCTGGCAGGAAACTAGAAGAGGGAGGTGGGGAACTAGGCCGTGCAGGCACCATGGAATGTGCAGGAATGAGAGCCTGGTGGCACTGGGTCTTTTGATCTTTAAAGAGAAACCCGAAGCATGAGAATGAGAAAAATTTAACGTCAGCTAATTTTTTAATACATTGTACAATCTTCCCCCGACACCTCACCCCCAAATCTGTGGTCCAGAATCAGCCAGTGGGCTGCCCGGAGATGACAGCTGGGCAGCAATGTGAGGAGCCTGAGCAGTAGAAATCAACAGAAGTGGAACAGTTGTAATACTGGCTGTGCGGGGAGTCTCAGGCTCATGTGATGGTGCATAGAGAATGAGGGGTTTAAAGGCAGAAGATATTTGCAGTTGCCCCGGATTTAAAGAGAAGGACTCAGCAAGGTAGAGAGAGAAAGAAGTTTGTTTCCTGAGACAGCTGATGCTCAGGCATGAAGGCAAGTCAGTGCAATAGGTGCCTCTGTCCTCTGGCTACAGTTTCATTCAGTGCAGTGATGTGGGACAAAGGAGCAATTGGGCACTTTTTAGGTTAAGCAGTAGAGGAGGGAGATGATTGACGAATGAGCCTCAAGCTTCAAATGAAAGGACACAGCCTGGAGGCTGTGGGGCTGAGGGACTTCCTGCACCACTCTGAGGTGACTTCTAGAACCAGGTAAGAAAGAAGGGTGGAGTTGGTGAGGGTTGCTGCCAAGAAAGGAGGGAATAAACACCAAGAGATCTTTGTAATCATTTGGGGAGCTTTGCGATTTCTCCATGCTTATTACTCCTGTTACCACCGCTCTCCATGTTCTTGTAGTGATTAGATGAAACTCCCATAAAAAGAAAGGCGAGAGCATGCACGTTTATTTTTTTTTTGCGGTATGCGGGCCTCTCACTGTTGTGGCCTCTCCCGTTGCGGAGCACAGGCTCCGGACGCGCAGGCTCAGCAGCCATGGCTCACGGGCCCAGCCGCTCTGCAGCACGTGGGATCTTCCCGGACCAGGGCACGAACCCGTGTCCCCTGCATCGGCAGGTGGACTCTCAACCACTGCGCCACCAGGGAAGCCCCATGCATGTTTATTTTGAGGATCAGCAAAAGGAAGCTGGGAACCATGAGGACTCTAGGTAACTTTTCCTTTGGGATTGGGCATGGGCACCAGTAAAAAGAGAGGAAAGCGGGCTGAGTCTCTGGAGATTTGGGAAGTTTGGGAAAGGGAAGTTTGCCTGAAGAGCCAACCTGGGAAGGAGAGCAGAGCCCAGCACTGTGCTGGTTGAAGGTTGGAATGGCCCCCTCCCATCTGGCGCTTCCAGACACAATAGAGAACACCCAGTTAAACTTGAATTTCAAATGAATCGCACAAGAATTTTAGTATAGGTATGTCCCATGCAATATTTGAGACATACTTACACAAAGAAATTATTTGTTGCTTACCTGAAATTCAAACCTAATTGAGTGTCTTGTATTTTTATTAGCTGAATCTGGCAAGCCTGCCTCCATATTTTCTAGCCCTCCAACCTCACTGTACCGCCATGTGATCAGGGGCTGTGTAAGCCCCATCCAGGAGGGAAGGGTGACCCAGAAAGCAGCCAGGTAGATTTGAAATAAACTCCCTACCGAAGGGCTGCGGGCCTAGGGACAAAGTCCCTGCCTGGGTGGAGGAGGTGTCATACTTTGGGTGTTGGAGTCAGACACTCGTTCCCCCACCTCCTACTGGCTTTGTGATCCTTAGCAAGTTATACGATATCTCTGAGACTCAGTTTTTTCATCTGTAAAATGATACCTCCTACTAGTGTAATGCAAATGTTAAATGAGATAGTGTAGTAACATTCTGAGCAGGGTACCCAGATAAATTGCTTGATATAATGGTAGGGGCAGTTCTTATTACTCTGCTCATGAGGTACATTTCTTTTAAAGTCACACTCCCATGGGTAATGCCTGGTCAAGAAAACCCAGCCCACTGGACATTCCAAGGCTAATCTTGTTCCCTTGATGTTCCTGGAGATTTATTAGCAGATGTTGGGAGGATGGGATAAGCTCATACTATTCTTCTCGAAAAGCACTGTAACTCAAGATCTGCTTCTCCACTGCCTGGTTGTTGCTCTAAAACAGAGCCAAGCAAACACCCTACTCCTCCCTCCAGGTAGACAAGGGAGAGATTCAAACCATCACTGTGTCAGTGCAGGCACACTCATGGCTAAATCTAACACTAGGCTGGGAGGAGGGTAGGTGGCCTGCTTCCTCCTAACTTTAATAAACTCAGATTCCCCAGAATTAAGTGTGTTGCCAAAGAATTTCAAGGCACACAAAGGTGAAGCTTGGCATTTGCAAAGAAGAAATTACTTTTAGCTTGTTTTGCTTAAATCTGTTCATCTTTGTCTAAACTACTGTGTTACAAAAAATATAAAAATTATCAGACTTTCAGCTACATTTCTTTGGCTCAGATTTTAGTGGGGAAAAAAAGAGATGTGTTTGGAGATGGAAGGCAGTCAGCCGCAGGCAGGGTGATGGGAGTCATCTAAGATGCTTAGACTCTAGTCCTATGTTCCATCTGCAGCATATAAAGTAAATCCAATTGTTGCAGCCTTTCTTCCTTTCCCATATATAAGGACGGAATGGCCGGAGTGATCATCAAAAATGCAGAAACAACAGAATTTGATTAATATTAATACATTATTTCTCTCTGGAAGGCCATGCCACAGAGTAATGGTGTTGCAGAAGGTGCCCCACAAGGCCTATTCTTGACTTTGCTCCATGAAATCTTGAGCAAAACCCGATCTCTCAGAGCTCCTTATCATCTATAAAATAAGATTTAAAAAATCTCCATTCTATCTACCACAGTGGTTATGGTGAGGGTCAAATGAGATCATGTATGTGAAATGTTGATGTGCCCTAGAACTCCATCCTCAGCCCCCTTTATCTTGTTCTGTAGTCCAGGCACGTCAATTGTCACCAATACAATGATGGACTGCTGAATGACTGATTGATTGGCCATATTTCTCACTACCTAACAGGCCTGTAATCTTGGATTTTACAAAGTTATCTTACAGCAAATAAATTGAAAACTGAACCCATTGCATTACCGACACCCCTACCCAGACCTGCTTCACATGCCTGTGATTCTTACAAGGTTCAGTCCAACTGATGGGTCTTGACCAGACCTAGTGCCCACTATGCTTCTGGGTACCTTTCCCACACCAGACTTCTCTAGTCTCCCCAGGAGGAACCTGGACAGTCATTACCTTTAAAATACCCAGAATCCTGTGAAAGTGATACTTGGACTTAGAAGATAGAACTCAAATTCTGCCTCTTGTTTCATGAAAGAAAAAAGGTTCTGTATCTGAGGACAACTAATTAAAAATGGACAGGCTGAGTAAAAACTTCATGGGTCCTCTTACACTAATGTCTTGCATCCCATGTGATAAGGAACAAAGAACTGATGCTAAACATAGAAATCTCTTGGACAGTTGAGTTCTGACTGTCTAACTGGGGTGAGCAGAGCCAGCCAGAAAATTATGCTACTTGAGGAAGAGAAAGTAAAGTGTTTGAGGCAGAGACTCTGTCTGTTAAATACTCTTTACCTAAAGCAATATCAAGAACACAGCAAGAGGTTGGAAAATATTTTTGAATGAATAAAGGAGAGTAATGTTTTAAAAGAGGATCATTAGGTCCATGAGCAATGTTGCAGATTTGGTTTTCATGAAGGTTGCATTCCGTCCTCCGATTCATAACAGAGCTGGTGGTATTCTCATGCGCTGCATGAATATTTTATCCATTTTGAAAATTACTCTCAAACTCCTACATAAACTCTGAATTCCATTGTTGGACAGTTTTCAAGTTTAAAATTCCCCCACAGTAGGTCATATAGTTTTCATTTCTTAATGTTTATATTCTATGTTTTATGTAGAGTTTGTTCAAAGATAATGGTAACAGGTTATTCTTTGCCTCCCCAGAAAATAATCAGGATCCAGCAGGCAAACTGAATCTTGGCATTTGTATTGAGACTTAGGAGAGAAATATTTTCCCTAATGTTAAATTGTAGAGCAATTTTCTTTATCTGAAGCCCTTGACAAAACATAAACTTTGTTATCATTGGTACAGGCTAACTGGGTATGAATTGTGCCTGAAAAAAAAAATGCAGGGATAGAGCAGGGAAGGCAAATACATTGCAAACATGATGCTGCTACTACTATTCACACCCACAGTAGTCATCACTAATTGATTGCAGCCTTCTTCCTACTAAGTTGAGACAATCCTTTTATTAACACAGTGCTTCAGGTAGCCATAACTAATTGATCACAGAGTGGCATGTGAGATTTATCCTTTTCACACATATTTATTGAGTTCTGGCTATATGCCTGGTACTGGAGATTTGCAGTGAATAAAACAGGCAAAAATGTCTATCCTCTTAGAGCTTAACATTATAGTGAGGGGTAGGAGGGGAGTCAGTAATTAAGATAAGTAAAATATGTGGTTTATTAGATGGTAATAAGTACAGTGGAGAAAATACAGCAGGTAAGGGGGATAGAGAGAACATTGGGAAGAGAGAGGTTATATTGTTAAATAGGGTAGCCAGAGCTGTTTTAGTTATCTTTTTCTGAGTAACAATTTATCCCAGAATTTAATGGCTTAAAACAACAAACATTTGTTATTTCACCGTTTTTGTAGGTCATGAATTCACTAGCAGCTTAGCTGGGAGGTTCTGGGTTGGAATCTTTAATGAGGTTGCAGTCAAGATGTCAGCTGTGCTGCACTCATCTGAAGGCTTGAATGGACTGAAGAATCCACTTCCAAGATACCTGACAGTCATGGCTTTTGGCAGGAGGGTCAGTTATTTGCTGGCTTTGGCAAGAGACCTCAGTTCCTTACCATGTGGGCCTCTCCATAGAACTGCTTGTGTCTCCTCTCAGTGGGGCAACTGGCTTGCCTCAGAGTGAGTGACCCAGGAGCGCAAGATGTAAGCCACAGTGTCTTTTGTAACCTAGCCTTGGAAGCCACATTCTGTCCTTTCTGCCGTAACCTAGTGGTTACATGACCCAGTCTTATTCATTGCGGGAGGGGACTAGCCACAGCATGATGCAAGGAGGCAGCCATCACTGGCACCATCCTGGAGCCTGGGTGTCACACCATGGAAGACTAAAAGGGAAACTTGAAGGAGATGAGAGATTAAATCTGAAGATAACAGGGGGGAGGGGCAGAAACCTCTAGGCGGTAAGAATAACAAATATAAAGACTCTGATGCAGGGACCTGCTTGGTGTAATAAAAAATAGCAAGCAGGCCAGGATGCCTGGAGTGGAAGTGGAAGGGTGTAGGAGATGAGGTCAGAGCCATAACAAAGCCGGATCATGGGAGACCTTGTAGCTATTACAAGAACTTTGGTTTTACCCAATGTTCTAGTTATCTTTGCTGTGTAACAAGCCACCCGAAAACTTAGTATCATAAAATAGTCATTTTATGATGCATGTGTGGGTCAGGAATTTGGACAGGACATAGTGAGGATGGCTTGTCTGTGTTCTGTGATGTTTCCACTGTGTTTATCGCACTTTTGAATCTGGGAAGACTCAAAGGCTCATCTGGCCTTGAAAGTTACTTTCATCACTTTTGCCATAGTCATAAGCCTGTCCAGATTCACGGGAGAGAAAACAAATCCCATTTCTCTAAAGTCATATTATAAGAAGAGCATGTGAGATAGGAAATACAACTGCAGAATAAATTCTCTTTGGAGAATATAATCTGCCACATTCTGTGCAATGAGAGATTTGCATTATTTTGAGCAGAAGAGTATCTGACTCACACTTAAACAGGATCTTTCTGGTTGCTATGTTGAGAACAGACTGAAAAGGGTATGAGGCTAATTAATAAGCTATTACAATAATACAGCCAGGAGATGGTGAGGGTTTGGATGAGGGGGTAGGCAGTGGATGTGGTGATGAGTGAGATGGAGAAGGCAGCAGGTGAAATAAGTTTCATTGGGGTTTTTGTTGAGCTTCATACAGGAGCTCACTTTGAGTCATATGAAGTTTGGATTACAGTTAATAGTAGAGCCTTGAGTTCAACGGAGAAAAAAATACGTTGGGGATATAAATGCTGTAGTATAGATATTGAAACTTGTAAAACTGAATGAGATCATCAAGAAGAGTGTAGATAGACAGGAGAGGAATTCCAGGAACTGAGCCCAGAGACACACCAATATTGGGATGTCAGGGAGATCAGGAGGTGCTAGCATTAGAGACTGAAGAGGAAAGGCCAGTGAGGTAAGGAAATGTGGTGCCCTGGCAGCTGATGAAGAGAGGTTTTGGGAGCTGGGAGTAAACAACTTGTTAGCTACTGACTCATCAAGGAAGATGAAAACCGAGAATTCCCATTGGATCAATCAACATAGAGATCATTGTTTACTTTAACGGAACAATTTTAGTGGAGTGGTGGGGTGAGTGCCTGATTGGAGGGGATTCAAGAAGGAATGGCAGGAGAGAAATCAGATATAGCAACTATAGTCATATAGTTTGAGAAATCTGAGGAATTTTGCTGTAAAGGGAAGGAGAGAAGTAGCTAGAGAGGGAAACAGTGTCAGGAGAAGTAGCTATTTGCCACCCAGATTGTCATTCATATTAGAGTGGGAGCAGAGAAAGAGAAGGAGAAATTCTGTGGGGGTAGGAACACAGGCTCTGGAATCAAATTTCCTCATTTTGAATCCTGGCTCTACGTCTTGCTACTTGTGTAAACTTGGGCAAGGCACTTAACCTATCTGCCTCAGTTTCTTTATCTGCCACATGGAGATTACAATAGTATCTCCTCATAAGGTTGTAAAAAGTTCCTTCCCATAGAGTGTTTGAAACAGTACTAGTCATATGGTGGACACTCAAATAAGTGGAAGCTATTATTCATAATGAAGATGATAATGATGTGATGGACCAGCCACATTTCCTCACCTCTCAGTGGCACCTAGAGCACCAGAGGAGAGAATTTTAAAGCACCACTGATATGGAAGATTGCCAGCACAGTCATCATTCCCTATGTTGGATGTGGTTGACCTAGAAATGAGCTGGAAACTGAGCCCACTGATGAGCTAGAGAGATGAGGCTGGGTGGCAGGCACTGGCAACTCTGCTGGTTGATCCACTTAATGCTGAAGACATACATTTATTTATTTGTTTACTTATTTACTTATTTAATTTTATTTGGATCAGGCACTGCTGGAGGGACAATAGTTTCATGGCAGAACATTTTGTTTATATCTCCTCATTTCCTGAGGCTCCTCCCTGGAACAAGGGATTTGAGTCTCTTCTCTTTTGTCTTAGCTAGCGTAGTGGATGCTCATTGTAAGATTCAAAAACAACTCTGGTTTTTTTTTTTTAAAAAGAAAATCCAGTTACAATTTTATCTGATGGCCCTGAGCAAGTGTGGATTCCGCAAGTGAAAGGGCATTGAGGCAGAGAAAAGTCAATAGTTTCCATCAAAAAGTCTTAGCTTCCTGAGAGACTTTTAAAATTATTGTTGGATTCCTGCTGAATTCATCTTAGCAAACTTTTCAAATGTTGTAATAGTTATTTTTAAACAAATATCTCTCCCACTTCCATTTCTTAACATGGATTCCTCACTTCAGTGATTACAAACTTTAAAAAAAAAAAAGAGAAAACTTACATTCATTGATTTACTAATAAAAAAATCACCATATAATTTGTCACCCAAATGGGGACCCTTTTGATAGAAAGAGAACACCTTTAATAATTATACAAGGACAATAGAAGTTAAGTGGGTTTGTCCTGGGTAATCAGAACATATCCATGGGATATCAGAATCATTAGAACTTCCAAATTATACATAGCCAGCTTTCAGGAAGAAGAAGAGCTTCCCATAGAAAGAAATTATATATTGAATTTAACTCAACTAAGTTTTAGTTGACTTAGGACCTCAAGATCATTTAAGAAAATCATTTCAGAAATCGCTGAAAAGACCTTTTGTTAATGTTCACAATTCTCCTTTTTCTGAGAATCCTCAACAAGTATTCAGACTTCAGGTGTTTTAGAGGAGTGGGCTAATGTTTACAGGACTGGTCCCCAGGGTCCACGTCCCTCTAAACATGAACAGTATCCTCATTCTGGGCCTGAATTTGCAGCCACCCACAACCACATAGGTACTAACCCAAGGAGGTGAATTACTAGGACCCAGGTGCTCTCCATCAGTAGGAAGAATGTGGGTGCTTCGTCTTTGAAGACAATCTTGACCTCAGTGTGTTCACCACTGAGATTGATTTTCTCTCTCTCTGATTTTCAACCTCCTAGACCAACTGAACAAAGCCTGGCTCAAGATGGGAACCTTTGCAGGGATATACAACCGCATCCTGATCAAAGATGTCTTCCACCTCTTGTCCTTATAATGTCATTTAACTAGTAAAATAGCTCTGCTTATGTACAAAGTCTAATTGGGAATGCCTACTCCATCATGATGCCATTGTGATTGGACCTGGCCGCTTGTAAGCCTGGCCTAGGCTGTCTTGGACCTATAGTTATGGCATTTCCTTTTAGGCTAAAGCAGAGAAAGATGGTTTGAGAGCTCAGAGGCAGAGACATCCACATGAAATCAGGCAGAGTATTCATAATATTACATTGACGAGTTGCAAGACAATTAAGGTTATCCACTGATTCCTGGATTTCACTGGACACTATTAATTACTCATTCCCCACATCTTTGCTGTGACATTTCCACATAGTTGAGATCCTCTGAAAGGAAAGGAAACAGATTTACCTGGTATGGCTTCAACATTTCAACCACTGAAATTCTCTTCAAATCTTTGCATATTCCAGCCTACCTGGATCTAACCTATCCAGAAAATCATCTAAAGCAGTGCTCTTCAAAGTGTTATGGTCCCTCTATATCAAAATTTCTTGGGCTACTTGTTTTAAAAAAGCAATTTCCAAGATCCTACTGAATCAATCTTTGGCACTGGTGCTCAGCAGTACATTTCACACAAGCTCTTTAAATGATTCTTACACACATTAACGTTGAGCAACCACTAATCTAGAGCTAGAGCCGTGGTCCTCAACCTTGGCTGCACGTTAGAGTCACCGGGAGAACTTCGAAACTCCCAAATGCCCGAGGCCACTCCCCTGCCCAATCAAATCAAAATGTCTGGGGGTGAAATCCGCCTTTTGCAAGTTTCCCAGGTGATTCCAATGTACAACCAAGACTGAGAACCACTCCAGTAGATCCATCATTCTCAGAAGATGGCAAGGCTCCCCTGTCAAAGGGGATCATATCTAGGAATTTAACTGCATTTGAGACCAACCGTTCTGTATGACTGTGGCAACTGAGGGTTGTCTAGGCCAGTGTTACTCAACACTGCAGACCACTGTCAGTTCATGAACTGTTTCATTGCTGGCCCGCAAGGAGCTTGTACAGTCATGTGAAATAATTATTAAAATTTTTTGTAGCAAGAATTTCCTTGTGGAGTAAACAATGCATTGATAAGTATTGTAATGCAAGCTTCTTACCTCATCGTGGACAAGTAACCAATAGTTTGTGGACAGACACTTTGAACAGTGTTGGTCCAGGCCAGGTACCCAGGCATGAAGGTACCATCTCAAGGGTCCCCGTGACAATGCAGTCCAGCCACTGACTCCTGGAGCAGCTGAGGCCAACCTGGTAACTCAACCCCGCCAGGGAAAGTGGGCTGCATTCTCAGAATGCTGATGCACTGTCCGGAAGGACAGTGTGCTGAGCACAAAGAAAGGCTCAGCTGAGATCTTTCAGGAAGCCCAAACACAAGGCGACAGCCTTGCTGAAAATATTCTAACCCAAACTTGTGAACCAGGTACCTCCTCATCACCCAAAATAGACAGCAGAGAGTGGGCAAAATGCCTGACCAAGGGCCAGAAGACCCCATGGGTGGTTTCAAGTCCTCAGAGCAGAGAAAGAAAGTCCGAGTCATGGCTCTTTCAGTGCAAGAGACAGACTATCGACCTAATCCTACTTAATACAGAAAGAAAATTTATTAGCTCATGTCAGGCTCTTCCCACTTAGTGGCAAATCTGGTCACCAGCGGCATCAGGCTGACACTCTCCCAACCTAGCAATGGCAACAGGGTAACAGCCATGCCTCCTATAGTTCCAGCAAAAGTACTAGAACTAACCCTTATTGAGCCCAACTGGGTCACGTTTGCATCTCTAAATCAATCATTGTGACCTCAGTTGGACATATCTAAGTCATGTGGCCGTCACTGGATATGGGAGGTGTGGTAAGTCTCACCTGAACCATATGGATTGGGAGTGAATGACAGGTGAATCCATCAAAGAAAAATTGATGAGCTCCTAGCAATAGAAGGGGGAATGGATGCTGGGCAGGTAAAGAAAACAGGTTTCCCCTATAAAAGCTCAGAATCACCAGCTGTGTATGCTACAAAGAGGCCTGAGCCCACATGCTAGCACCAACGTGCCTCCGCCCTAGCCAGCCTCACCAGTTTGTAGAGATGTGGAGACACTCAGGTCAGTGACCTACCCAAGAAATTACGGCACGCACTTCTGTCCCCCATTTGCTTTGGGGATGTCATCAAAATAGACTTTTTCAGGGATTTATGCTTCTTGTTGCTTCTCTTATTCCAAGCACAATAATCTATTTTCATTTATTCACTCATCCATTCATGAATTCATCAGACAAACGTTAAACTGAGTGCTGATGGTGTGATGGTTGAAGATACACAGATAAATAAGGCATATACTACCTACCCTCTTCCAATATTTGTTGCCGTAGTAATTCCCCATAGATGCAATTTCCTTTTCTGAGTTCCTTTCTCCTCCCAGTCCTGGAGCAGAAACTCAGGGGGAAAACAGAAAGCTGCACAGGGTGTCTCTATAATAAGAATGTGAAAAATTCTGTCACTAGATTCTCTTCAGCCAAAAATAAGATAATCTGCCTCTGTTTTCTTAAAGAAAATCCCTCTCCACAGGCTTTCCAGGGAAATCTAACCTCGATCTGGATAGGATGATTCTTTCTCAGGACTACTTAGCCAAGCATGACTTTATAACTGCTTCCTAAAAGAAATTTCAAAAATTGCATGAAAAAGATCCACATTCTTAGACAAAACATGGCATTTTAAATTGTAGACCCCTGGAAGATCTGAGGACAAAGATTCTATTTACAACCTCCTCCAAATTTCTGTATTTGACTTGAGATGTCACAAATCTAGCAGTGGAATCCCTTAAGGAGCAGAGATTGGAGACTGTAACGTGGGGGGTGGCCCCACCTCTACTACCTCTGCCATGGAGGGAAGCAGGAGCGGAGGGATGGAAAGTGAGGCTGCGCTGGCTGCTGCAGAAGCTGGGGGAGGCACTGCTAGGACCAGAAACCTCCGCTCCTTTCTGTTTACGAATTTGGCTGCAGGTAGGGAACTACACTGGAAAAGGGGTCCCTGGGAATTCTGGGGGAGTGAGTGCCTCCAGTCCCACGGTGATCTCGCTGAAATCACTTTGATCAAAGCCAGTGCCCCAAGTGCTTTTCACTTTCAGAGAGTCCCATTGTGTGTTAAGTCCTAAAATGCCCTTATTACCAGCCTCCAGCATAAACTTCCTCGGTGCGAGTCATGTGGCAGGTACATGTCTGCATCCACCCCAGCATCTCACACCAAGGTTGCCCTAAGTTAGGTACCCAGGAATTGCGGGTGGGATAAATGAGTGAATGCATGAATTTAGTTTAGCATATGGTAATTCACAAAGCAATGTGAGTTACTTCACAGCTTGCCTGCTCACTTTGGCTGTATATTTGGGGCTTCTTGTCACATCTGCCTACCCTCCAGACTTCTCAAAAAGCAAGAATGTGATGCCAGAAGGCTAGGACGCAACCTGGGGTGAGATGTGCTGTAACTCACAGATGGCAGCAGTGATTCAATCAGAATGTGCACAAGGCGAGAAGTGGAAACCCCAGCATGGGGCACTTGGCACTACTAAGGAGGAGCCCCCTCAGCTAGGTGGATACCAGTTACAGGCAGCTGAGGAAGAAACATTCCCTGGACTCTAGGGAGGGTGGTTTTGTAAAGGCTGTGTATGGGGGGGTGGGAGGGTGGAGAAGGGTGTGCAGATGTGAGGGAAAACCAGAGAGAGAATTACTGTAAAAAAAAAAAAAATCTTTAAGTAACAAAATCAGCAGCTGGACCAGATTAGCTGTTCCCTTCTCTTTCCTATTTTTGGACTTGGGAAGAAAATGTGCAAAATAATTCCTGTTTTGGAGAAAAGTAGAGAAGGAGGCCAGTTTGGGGGTTGGGGAAGGGAGCACAGGCTATGGGGCTGTGGACCAGGTCAGAGAAGCAGAGGGAACTGAGGGGCTGCACAGATTGGTGACTCTACTGCTTCTGGGGGCATGGGGACACCAACGCTGCTCTCTCTTCCTCCCCAGGGAACGAGGGAGACTAGGCCTCTGCTCAGTGATGGAGCAAAACCTTTGGGACAAATGTCAAATGTGTGGTTTTCACAGGATGACTGCTGAGGCCAGGCATAGACCTGATGGCCAGAAAGACACCTCAGGGCCACAGCAGAGGTGCAGGGACAGGAGGCAGACTCATGGATCTTTCTGCTGTCCCTAGTCTCCTTTCTGCCGTTAAGTGCACAATGTTTTCCTGCATTGATCTTGACTCTTGTTAAAATCTCTCAGTTTCCTGAGTGAGAGACTCAGTATAAGTGACTTGTAAGAAGAGCATGGGCTCTCCCTGCCAGGGATACACCTCTAATGGCAACGTTTCAGACGTCTATGATGGGACAGATGGGAGAAGCATTTCAGGGGTGACAGAACCTTGAAATTCTCCTACACTTCTGGTGGGAGTTTAGATTGGTACGGACACTTTGGCATCTGTTGATAGTATCGACTAAAACACATACCCTACAACCCAGCAAGTCCACTCCTGCTAAAGAGGAGTAAGTATGTATATGCTTACCAAAAGACACATACCAAAATATTCAGAGCAGCATTCTTTAGCAATAGTCCCAAATTGGAAACTACCCAAATGCCCATTAAACAAGAAGACTTGTCATATAAATAATTCTAGATTCACATACTAAGGATAAATCACCTACAACCACCAGCAACAATATGGCTGAATCTCACAAACGCAGTAATGGGCCAAAGAAGCCAGGCACAAAAAAGCATCCAGATTTCTCAGTCCAATTATATAAAGTCCAAAACAGGTAAAACCTGTAGATGCTGTTAGAAGTTGGGATAATGGCGACCCTGGGAAGAGAGTATTGACTGAAAGGGCTTGCTGGGGAACTGGTAGTGATCTCAGTGCTAATTACATAGGTGTGGGGAGAATGTAAAATTTCAAAGAGCTGTTCACTTACATGTGCACTTTTCTGAATATTTGTTATATTTCAATTTTTAAAAATGTTAAGGCCTCCAACTCCTTTGCTGTACTATGTGAGTAGCTGGGCTTAAGGCAGGCTCCAGGTAGAAAGTTGTTTCCTATATTGAGCTGAAGCCGACTCGCTACCACTACACCCCCTTAGCCTGGTTCTGCCCTCGGCAGGTCACAGATTTGTGTAGTCCCCTCGTAACTTCATGTCCCCCTGAGTATTTGTTTCTGGACAAGCATATCCCCTTCCTCAATCCCCCTCAATGGGACAGCGTTTGTATTCTAGAACCTGCCAGATGTAGAAATAACTACCCTCTTTGGGTGAGACCTTAAATTGATCTTATAGGTGGGTCAGAGTTTTTTGTTTGATTTTTATTTTCCCTCATTTCTTACTGGAGACAGTGCTCCAGCTTCCAACCTTCCACCAAAGGTGAGAATACTTTGATCAACCAAGAACACATGAACCCCCCAGCTGTCTCAGCTCCTTAAAACAAAGTCAGGGCCCAGAGGGGCTGGTCCAGGACCTACAGCCAAGCTCCAAGGCTGGGCCTGGGAACCAATTTGTGGACGGGAGTGAGAGGGGTAATTCTGACCCCTTTCAGTCCTTTCTGTGGGGCTCACATTGTCATACCTCATTGAATTAGGGGCTGGTGCCTCTCCACATTCTTTCACTGAAGTGAGCATAATTCCTGCACCAGGAGTAGTTTTCACAGGAATATTATGAACATGGCACAGGAAAAGGCACACAGAGCCCAGTGTGATGGCCCTAAGGATGGGTTAGGCCCATCTGCTTCCCAGAGAAAGGAAAAATGATTAATCCCTTAGTGAATGTCAGCGAGGTCTTCAGGCTCAAGAAGGGAATCTGACCAATAGTTTCTTATAATGATTTCCATGTTCACCATCTCGGTTGTCCTCTTCTGATAATCCAAATTGGAATGACTTGATTTCTGACATAATAAGAACAACTGATTTCTCATGGCCCTACTCTGTTTTAGGCTCGGCCACAAAGTCACTTAAAACTTACTTAAGCTGACTTTTTTTTTTTTTGAAGACAAAACAACTTATTTATACAGAGCTCCACCTAGCAAGAATGAAAATATAGCTCAGGCATGCCAACAGTAGGACACTTTTCTAGCCAGATAAGACAATACCCATGAAGAGAAATTGTACTTTGCAGACTCTTTACTGTTGTAGAGTTTGTTACATAACCATCACCAGGACCAGCTAGGTAATTTGCAGTGCCCAATGCAACATGAAAATGTGGACCCCCTCGTTAAAAAATTTTCATGATTTCAAGATGGTGACAGCAAAGCATTAAACCAAGCCTGGGGCCCTGTGTGACTGCAGAGGTCATGTACAGTCTGTGAAGGGGGCCCTGGGTACAGAAAGACTGCATGGAGGATGTTCCTTTAAGGTTGGGAACCTGTCAAGAATGTTGATAGTTTACACGATATTGGAGAACCTGGTCAATGTGTAAGAAATGAACAAATAACAAAAATAGTAAGAGGATTGAAAGTGAAGAGATAACAGTATCATTATTTGCAGATAATATGAAATTCCTGGGGAAACTAATATAATCAAGAGGAGAATAAAGCTACTAGCGCTAATAAGATAATTCAGCAAGTTGACCAGATACAAGATCAAAATAAGAAGAGTATAATAAACAAGTTGCAGGAATAGGGATGGAGCATGGACTTGTAAGGGAATCTAATCTCTTACAGCTGTTGCCATCTTGTAGTAGGAGTTGGAATGGAGGGAGGGGTCTCGCTCCTTTGCATCTGCCTGTTGAGAGAGGGCTTCAGTGTGATCCTTGGAAAAGGGCTTTGTATCCCCTGGAGTTTAGGGCACTTTTACACTGGGTCTGCACAGGGCTGATGGATCCCCAGATAAGAAGCTGAGTGTCTTCGGATGCAGGGCCAAGCCAGAGCAGAAGGCTGAGAGGGGAGGACACTGCCCTCCTTTTGGTGCCACAGAAGGCACAGAATGGTGGGGGAAAGGATGCAAAGTGGGATAGGAATGTTTTGCTTGGGGTCATTTAAATAGAGATTCAATAGAGGTCCACCAGGAGGTATTTTACAAAGAAAGTTCTATGTGGAGCAGATCCTGATATGGAGCGGGAGAAATTTGATGCTACTTCAAGTCTGGAGTTTTAAATGTCCTGTTCACAAGTAAGACTGTTGAGTCAGAAATCCAAGACCTAATCTGCAGCTCTGACACTTGTCTGCTCTGTGAATTTGTACAAATCCTTTAACTTCTACAAGCTAGGGTTTCACCTTCTGTGGGTTTAATATTATTCTCACAACAACATCTACCTCCCAGGAATATGGTGACAAATAATCTAATGATTACCTCCAATAATCATGGCATGGGGGTGATGTATGTATGTAATGTATGTAATCATAAAGCATCTTTATTTTTGGTTCCCTTTACTTCTTTAAGTGTATTCTCTGGGACTAGTCCTTCTCTGCTCCTGGATCCAATCTAGGACAAGTCTCTTGAGTTTTGTGGTCCCTCTCAGGTAATAAAAGCAGTCTCAGGGGCTTCCCTGGTGGCGCAGTGGTTGAGAGTCCGCCTGCTGATGCAGGGGATACGGGTTCGTGCCCCGGTTCGGGAAGATCCCACATGCCGTGGAGCGGCTGGGCCCGTGAGCCATGGCCGCTGAGCCTGCGCGTCCGGAGCCTATGCTCTGCAACGGGAGAGGCCACAACAACTGAGAGGCCCGTGTACCGCAAAAAAAAAAAAAAAAAAAAACAGTCTCAGCTCAATAATTCATATTTTTAATCCGGTGAAAAATTAAACTTTACACTTCATCCACAGTTTTGGCTTCTGCACATTCACAGCTTGGGCCTGGAGCCGCGGCTGCTGAATTGGTCCAACGTGCTGAGTTTGAGTTCCTGAGCTGTGATCCTGCCTCCTCAGCCTTGTTAATCAGGGTTTCTGACCCCTCTAGGATCAAAGTGTGGGAGAGAGTGGAAAAAAGTGACAGGAAAGTTCTTACTTGTCTGACACTGGGGGGACCTAGAAGTAGGGCTCTCTAGTCTCAGTGGTTCCTGTGGGGACAACTTTGGGGGTTCTTCAGAGACAGCCCCTCTCCCCTGCCCCCATAACTGGGAAAAGCATCTCAAATTTGTCCATTAAGTGTAACACGTGCTGTAAAGTTTTGTATATCACCTTTATTAAATTAAGGCAGCTCTCTCTCTACTCTAGGTTCTAAGCAAGTTTTTAAAAAATCATAAATAGATCAATGCGTTTTCTGGTAGCTTGAGATGTCATTAACGTATTGCTTATTCTATTAACAAGGAAAATTACATTCATAAAATTTCTGATGTTAAACCATCCTCACAGGTTTTGGATGAACTACTTAATCATGATGAATTTTTTTATAATTCAGTATCTGATTTGGTAAGCTAAAATTTTGTTTTGATTTTCACATTAATGTTCAGAAGTGAAATGAGCCTACAATTTCCTTCTCTTCTATTATTTTTATCTAGTTTAGTAATCAATACTGATCTCATAAAATTAGTGGGACAGATTTTTCTGTTTTTGTTTTCTGGTATAATCTATTTAAGATTAGAATTAACTGTTTCTTAAGAGTTTGATAGAACTCACCTGTAGAACCATCTTGGCCTGGATTTCTGGGGAAGAAGAGATAATTAACTCCTGTTTTAATCTCTCTGATTACTAGTCAACTCAAATTTCCTATTCTTTTTCTTGTGCTGATATTGGCATTTTGTGTTTTCTTGGGTACCTACATATTTTAGTAAATTTTAAAATATATGAGCACACAGCTTTTCATAATACCTTTTAAAATAAGTTTTATTGAGCTGTAATTTACATACCATAATATTCACCCTTTTTTAAAGTGTATGATTCAGTGGTTATTTACAGAGTTGTGCCACCATCAACACTATCTAATTTCAGAACGTT
Source organism: Delphinapterus leucas (assembly GCF_059928025.1). Lineage (NCBI taxonomy): Eukaryota > Metazoa > Chordata > Mammalia > Artiodactyla > Monodontidae > Delphinapterus > Delphinapterus leucas. Next base: position 79,586,162 of record NC_143130.1, read on the forward strand.
CTCATCATCGCAGAAATAAATCCCATGATGTTCAGAATTATCCCCCATTCTCTTCCACCCACCTAGCCCCTGGCAACCATTAATTTACTTTGTCTCTATGGATTTTCCTGTTCTAGACATTTCATATAAATGGAATCATACAATATCTGGCCTTTTATGTCTGGCTTCTTTTATTTACCATAATGTTTTCAAGGTTCATCATGCCATAGCATTTATCACTACTTCGTTCCCTTATATGGCCACATAAGATTCCATCATATAAAATACACCAGATTTTCTTTATCCATTCAGCATTTTATGGGTACTTGGTTTGTTTCCAGTTTTGGCTATTGTGACTAATAGTGCTATGAACATAACTGTTGGTAAACAGTTGGTGTCCTGAGATCCCTGAGTGCATCCTGCTGCCTGATCCATGTGCCCTGTTCCCTGAGATCCACCCCTATAATCACAGAACTAAAGGGTTAATGTCAGGCAAGGCAGGGGCCTCTCAGTTCTCCACTACAGGGCTGTGGTTGGTATGTGTTCTCAATGGAGGAGTTCACACACTGCTGGTTGGTAAGTATTTTAAATATCAGCCTTGGGTCTTTCCATGTAAGATTTCCTTTGAACAAAGGGTTCACCAGTGTCAAAAATTTAGTAAACCATCAATAATACAATTCTTTCATGTTAGATTTGAGGAAACTGAGATCCAGAAGAGTTAAATCATTTATTTAAAATCACATACATAATTTGTTCAAAATCACACATCTAATGTGTGACAGACTCAAGGCTGGAAGTGATTTCTTCACCCTCAGGCTAACATTCTGCCCACTCCACTAAGAAAGACTGTCAGCAAAGTCTAAGTTTCTTTTTTCTGATTTATGCCAAAATTGGGGCACATTAGGTTCCAAGGGGATTTATTTCCCAGAAAGATAGAACATAAAAAAAGACTAGAAATATTAATAAGTTGTATTAGTGCCAGAAATAGGTAGAGTTTTAAAAAATAAACCAAACATCTCAGCTCCTCTATCACATAGCGCTGACCATCCTTATCCTAAAGAAAGCCCCACAGCTGCATTCTGGGCTGGCCTGTCACATCCTGTGAGAGCCCAGAAAGTCCATCTGAAACAGATGATTTCTACAGTGTTTTTTACGAGTTGGGCTATGGTCTCTCTCCACATCTGTGCACCTCGCTACTGCATCTGCTGAGTTGGAGCCACGGTCTGTGGTCTTGAATATAAGATCCTCTTTGGGCTGCCGCATCTGCTGAAGATTTTGTTTTTATTGTGCTTTTTCATGTGGATGGCCCAGCGCCAGCCATACCCAAGGAAGTGCTGAGGAGCAGAAAGTAGGCAGGGATGCTCTGGGAAAACTGGAGGTGAAAACTGAGAGTCCTGACGGGACGTTGCCGGTGCAGAGCATTTCCTCTGCTCTCTCTGCCATTCACCTTCCTCCCCCTTTCCATGGACATTCTCTTTCCTGGGGTCTCTACCTTCTCCCAGCTGCTGTATTGCCCTGAAAAACGTGAATTCATTCAACCCAAGTGCAAGACTCCTCCCTCCCCCAGCAGGTGGGCCCTCGGAGCTCTAAGCAGGGAGCTGGAGCCACAGCCCCAAAGCGCCAGGCTGGAGGGTTGCTTCTGTAGCATCACACCTCAGTCGCAAATTTCTGTGAAGGAAGGCATTTGGGCAGGCGTTGGGTAAAGCCTGAAATTGTGTTTGAGGCAAATAACACAAATCTGCAACAATTCCTTTCTGAACACAGAGAGGCAGCCTTGAAGGAACTAAGAATTTGGTTAAATAAAATACAGATCTTGCAAGAGGGAAGAGATATGGGGACATATGTATATGTATAACTGATTCACTTTGTTATAAAGCAGAAACTAACACACCATTGTAAAGCAATTATACTCTAATAAAGCTGTTAAAAAAAATACAGATCTTCCATTCAATGGAATATTATATAACCAATAGGGATTGCATATTTGAAGAATTATAATGATTTAGGAAAATACGTACACTATAATATCAGGTGAAAAAAGCCAGAATTGTGTAGATACTATGAGCTCTAATGTGTAAAAATAATATATGTATAATGAAAATTATATATATGTGTATTATATACATCACTCATTACATATGTAATATATATGACATGTATAAGATGAGTGTTTTATATATATACATACATACATACATACATACGTACATGCTTGGGGGAAAAAAAACAAGAAGGAAAAATACCAAAATTTTAACGCTGAGGTTCTTACTGAAGTTACAAGATTATGGCTAATTTTTTGTCCTTATGCCTTTATATTTCCAACTGTTCTATAATGAACATTAATTTCTTTCATTAGAAAGTTATTTTAAAACAATGAAGTTAGAACCAACAGAATATTAGACCAAAGTCACAGTAGAAACATGAATCTAATCTCTTCGTATTCCAAAAAGAGAAAACAGGAACCATGCTAAAGGACTTGGCCTGAGCTTGTTTTGTAACTTAAGCTGTGTCCTGGCTTTTGAGTCAGTGTTTGTTCACCAAGTTGCTGCTTGAATGCCATTTTCTTATAATGTTCTTAATGATTTTTAAAATCTTAGGTTTACATAGAACCTCTTACAAGGGCTTTCTCATAGTTATTTCATCTGATTATCATAGCACATCTATGATGTTAAGTATTCTGGGTTGAATTGTGTCCCCCATCCTCAAAAATCAAATGTTGAAGTCCTAGCCCCCATTTATCTCAGAATGTGACTTAATTTGGGGATAAGGTCTTTTTTTTTTTTTTTTTTTTTTTTTGCGGTACGTGGGCCTCTCACTGTTGTGGCCTCTCCCGTTGCGGAGCACAGGCTCCGGACGCACAGGCTCAGCGGCCATGGCTCATGGGCCCAGCCGCTCCGCGGCATGTGGGATCTTCCCAGACCGGGGCACGAACCCGTGTGCCCTGCATCGGCAGGCGGACTCTCAACCACTGCGCCACCAGGGAAGCCCGGGGATAAGGTCTTTACAGAGGTAGTCAAGTTGAAGCAAAGTCATCAAGGTGGGCCCTAATCCAATATGACTGGTGTCTTTATAAAAACAGGAAATGTAAACACAGAGACACATATAGAGGGGAGACAGTGTAAAGAGACACAGAGCGAAGACTGCCATCTACAAGCCAAGGAGAGGGGACTGAAACAGATCCTTTCCACACAGCCCTCAGAAATAAACCAACCCTGCTAACACACTGATTTTGGACTTCTGGCCTCCAGAACTATGAGACAATAAATTACTGTCACTTAAGCCACCTGGTTTGTGCTATTTTATTACAGCGGCCCTAGCAAACTACTACATTGAATAAGGCCAACTTCAGTCTCATTTTTACTGTGGGGGACTTTGAGACTCACAGATGCTACATGACTCAAAGTCACAAAGTGAGTTTGCAGCAGAGCTGGGACCAGACCCAGATTTCTACCTCCTCATCTGGGGCTTTTTCTACCTTGCCAAGATGCCCTTTTCTGGTTAATTTTTTTTAATTAAAATTTTTATTTTGAGATAATTATAGATGCATATACAGTTGTAAGAAATAATACAGACAGATCCCGTCTACCCTTTACCTAATTTCCCCCAATGGTAATGCCTTACAAAACTGTAGTACAGTATTTTAACAAGAATACAGTCAAGATACAGGCAGTTTCATCATCACAAGGATCCTTCATGTGGCCTTTTATAGCCGTAATCACTTTGCTTCCACTCCCACCTTCTCCTTAACTCCTGACAACCACTAATCTGTTCTCCATTTCTATAATTTGGTTATTTCAAGTATGTTATATGAACAGACTCATACAGTATATAACCTTTGAGGACTGGCTTTCTTCACTCATCATAATTCTTTGGTGATTCATCCAAGTCTTTGTGTATATCAATAGTTCATTCCTTTTTATTGCCAAGTAGTATTCTTGGTGTAGATATACCACTTTGTTTAACCATTCACCCATTGAAGGACATCTGTGTTGTTTCCATTTCCTGGCTATTAGAAATAAAGCTGTTATGAACATTTGTATACAAGTTTTTGTGTGAACATATGTTTTCATTTCTATGGGGTAAATGCCAAACAGTGCAATAGTCAGATTGTATGATAGTTGCAAGGTTAGTTTGTTTTTCTTTAAGAAACTGCCGAACTCTTTTACAGAGTGGGTATACCATTCTACATTTCTACCATTAATATACGAGTGATCCAGTTTCTCCATATCCTCTCCAGCATTTTAGTGCTGTCACTATTTTTTAATATAAATTTTCTTTATTCTAATAGAGATTATTTCAATACAGATACTTAGAGTCCTCTTTAACTTGCCTTTACAGAGCAAAATGCTGAATTGATGATCTTGTGATGTTTTAAATCTTTTTTTTAATTGAAGTATATAGTTGATTCACAGTACCGTGTTAGTTTCAGGTGTACAGGACAGCGATTCATATATATATATTATATATTTTATTTTTGTAGTATTTTATTTATTTATTTATTTGGCTGCCCCGGGTCTTAGTTGCGGCATGCGGGATCTTCATTGCACATGTGGGATCTTTCAGTTGTAGCATGTGGGCTCTTAGTTGCAGCATGTGAACTCTTAGTTTTTTTTTTAGTTGCAGGATGTGGGATCTAGTTCCCTGACCAGGGATCGAACCTGGGCCCCCTGCACTGGGAGCACAGATCCTTAACTACTGGACCATCAGGGAAGTCCCCATATTATATATTTTATATATATTCTTTTTCAGATTCTTTTCCCATATAGGTTATTACAAACTATTGAGTATAGTTCTCTGTGCTATACAGTAGGTCCTTGTTGGCTATCTATTTTATATATAGTAGTGTGTATATGTTAATCCCAACCTCCTAATTTATCCCTGTCCCTACCTCCCTTTCCCCTTTGGTAACCATAAATTTGTTTTCCATGTGAGTTCCCTTTCTGTTTTGGAAATAAGTTCATTTGTATCTTTTTTTGCTTTTAGATTCCACATATAAGCAACATCATATGATATTTATTTTTGCTATTCTGATCGGTGTGTAGTGATATCTGATTATCGCGATTTGCGCTTCCCAAGTGGTCAGTGATGTTGAAAATATTTTTATGTGCTTATTTGCCATCAGTATATCCTCTGTGAAATGTCTTATAATGTCTTTTGCCCATTTTCTAAATGGATTATTTGTTTTTTACTGTTGAGTTTTGAGAGTTCCTTACACATTCTAGATTCTGTTCTTTTATGAGACATGTGGTTTGCAAATATTTCTCTCACTCTGTAGATTGTCTGTTCATCCTCTTTTGGTCCTTCAGAGAGCAAAAGTTTTAAATTTTGATGAAGTTCAGTTTATCAATTTTTCCTGTTATAGATTGTGCTTTTTGTGTCAAGTCTAAGAATTCCTTGCCTAGCTCTAGATGCCAAAGATGGTCTCCTGTGTTCTTTTCTAAAAGTTTTATAGTTTTACATTTTATATCTAAGTCCAAGTTCATGATCCATTTTGAGTTTGTATAAGTTATGAAGTTTAGGTTGAGGATTTTTCCCCCTCACGGATGTCCAAATGCTCTGACACTTTTTGTTGAAAAGACTATCTTTATTCCATTGAATTGCCTTTGTACCATAGTTGGCACATTTGTTTGTGTCTCTTTCTGGGCCTTATGTTCTGTTTCACTGATCTTTGTGTCTATCCGTCTACCAATACCACATCTTAATTATTATAACTATATGTCTTAACATTGGGTAGGTTGATTCCACTTTATTTTTCTTTTTCAGAATTGTTGTAGCAATTCTATATTCCTTGAAATTTCATATAAATTTTATTTTATTTTTTAGCGAAATATAGTTGATTTACAATGTTGTGTTAGTTTCAGGTGTAAAGCAAAATGATTCAGCCATACATACATATATATCTATTTTTTTCACATTCTTTTCCCTATAGGTCATTACAAAATATCAAATATAGTTCCCTGTGCTATACAGTAGGTCCTTGTTGGTTATCTGTTTGATATGTAGTAGTGTGTATATGTTAAACCCAAACTCCTAATTTATCCCTCCCTCCCTTTCCCCTTTGGTAATCATAAGTTTGTTTTCTATGTCTATGGGTCTATATCTGTTTTGTATATAAGTTCATTTGTACCTTTTTTTTTTTTAGATTCCACATATAAGCAATATCACATGATATTTGTCTTTCTTTGGCGTACTTCACTTAGTATGATAATGTCTAGGTCCATCCATGTTGCTGCAAATGGCATTATTTCATTCTTTTTTATGGCTGAGTTAATATTCCATTGTATAAATATACCACATCTTCTATTTTTTTTTTTTTTTCCATGTTACGCGGACCTCCCACTGTTTTGCCCTCTCCTGTTGCAGAGCACAGGCTCTGGCTGCGAAGGCTCAGCGCCCATGGCTCACGGACCCAGCCGCTCCGCGGCATATGGGATCTTCCCGTACCGGGGCACGAACCCGTGTCCCCTGCATTGGCAGGCGGACTCTCAACCACTGCGCCACCAGGGAAGCCCCCACATCTTCTTTATCTATGCATCTGTTGATGAACATTTGAATTTTAGAATAATATCATCAGGACTTCCCAAGTGGCACAGTGGTTAAGACTCTGCGCTCCCAATGCAGGTGGCCTGGGTTTGATCCCTTGCCAGGGAACTAGATCCCACATGCATGCTGCAACCAAGAGTTTGCATGCTGCAACCAATAGTTTGCATGCCACAACTAAGGAACCTGCATGCCACAACTAAGGAGCCGGCTAGCCACAACTAAGGAGCTCGCCCGCCACAACTAAGACCCAGCACAACCAAATGAATAAATAAATATTTTTTAAAAGAGAATAATATCTATATCTACAAAAAAATCGTCCTGACATTTCGATAGGAATTACATTAAGCCTGAATATCAGTTTAGGGAGAATTGACATCTTTACTACATTTAGCCGTCTAATCCAGGAACATGGTGTTGTCCCTCCATTTATTTAGATATTCTTTGATATATTTTATTTTTCACTTTTCCAGTGAGGTTTTAGTTATTAGTTAAGTCATGATTCAGAATCCCAGGGTAGAGATCACAGTGTAGCCAGGTCTCACTTCACTACCCTGGGAGAAGGACAGAGAACAGGGGAGAGGGAAGTGGAGACAGTTCCAAGCATTGCAGGAAATGTGCCCTGTGGTCATCTTGTGCCCTGTGGTCATCCCAGGCTGACACCCAGGATATGAGATAGAGGGACTTACATACATGGCAGTGCCATTTACATGTTGGAGGCTTCACCCGTTTCTTAGTGGTCACTGCCTTCTCATAGTGGTGGAAGTGCAGTGGTTCTGCCAGCAATTCCTGGTCTGGTTCTGGTTGTTTGACAGTGTGCGATCTGACTCTCATTTTTCTCAACATATTGATTTGCTTAGTGTAGCCCATTGGCTACATGCTCAGTGTAGCCAATCTCCCAACCATTGTAGCAGCCTCCTTTGCCTGCTGCCTCCATGTACCCTGCTGCATCTTTAGCCACTGAGCATGACACTACCTTCATGCTGCACACCCTCCTCTTGCTTCTCAGATGCTGGTCTTGACAGTGTTTCTATGAAGGGAAGGACAGAGGATGGGGAAAGGATGGAAAGGTCCTATTATGCTCTTAGACATCAGAGATCTATTAACAGGAAAAAAAGCAAACAACAAAATTACAAAGTCAGCTTACTGACCTTCTTAGCAGCTTTCTCTGTAAACTTAGAGGAATGATTTGTCCAGAAGATGTAGCTTCCCTCCCAGTTCACACCCTTGTTTTCCAAGATAAAAGTGCTGTCTCTGTGACAGCTAAGTAAGGACTGGTGGCTGAATTTTTGATGTGATTTTTGAGGGAGGAGCCCTTTCCAGGTGGAGTTGACAGCAGACTAAGGCAGGGTGTCGTGTCAGACATAGGAGCAGAAACACTGGGGCTGCAAAACTTAGCCCTGAAAAACACCCTAGAAATATCCAGCCTAGCCATTGCCAACTTCCTGCCCTTGGCAACACACAACAAGGATGGATGACATTTACTTGCTTGACACATGGGGTGTTCCCAGATGTTTTACAGGCTGCTACATGGACAAGATAGGCTATGAGTTATATGCAAATCCCAGCATGCAATTCTGCCCTTTCTCTTCCAGTGAAAGACACTTGTAAGGGTGTCATGTAATGAAGCTAATACTAGTGACCTGGACTAATCCTACATTGTATACATAAGAAACTGAGTCCTAGAGAGCTTAAACAATTTGCCTAAGAGCTCACAGACAGAACTCCAAATTGTTCTCTTTTCGTTCCTCTTTCTAACATTGGTCCAGAAAGCTCCAAATCAGAAATTCTAAAGATGCCTGCTGGATCTTAAGTTCACAGCAAAATTGGGCTTTCATATATGTCTGTACTGCTTCTGAAACTGTCAGGGAGAACATCTGCACGTCTATCCTTTAGAGCTTTGTATAGTCACTTTTATTCCAGGATTCAAATTTTTGGTTTTATATGGATTTAATCAGAAACACCTTATGAAAAATTTGGATTCCAAATTAGACCTTAACATGTAAAACAGTCATGAAAAAAAATATGGAGCATTCTCTGAAAATGATTTTCTCTTTGGAATTTCCAGATTTCTCTTAGATGTTCCTTGGGACATCCATCAAATCCTAAGTTTATACATGCAAAGCACTTCAAAGAGGATCGTTTTTTTTCTTTTTGCCATACCACGTGGCATGTGGGATTTAGTTCCCTGACCAGGGATCAAACCCGCACACCCTGTATTGGAAGCATGGAGTCTTAACCACTGGACTGCCAGGGAAGTCCCCAAAGAGGATCTTATACGTAGCATACATGCACATATTAATTGCCCATGAAGTTAGCAGTTATTAGGGGGGCAGTATGGTATGCTGGTTATGAATATGAGTTCTTCAACCAGACTTTTGGGTTTTTACTTCTTGCTTATTGGTCCCACTTAAATTCTGATCTCCCTATTGAGTTGTGGGAACTTGGATAATTACTTAACCTCTCTGTGCCTTGGTTTCCTCCTTTGTAAAATGTCATACAGTAAGGATATAATAAGTATTAGGTTTCACTATTATACTAGGTATTCATGTTTTCCCTCCCCACCCAGATTGAAGGCTCTCCGGGCAGGTGCCACAGATGAGGGAAGGCTCTTGTAGCCTACAGTGGGTGCATTTCACACAGCACCTACTCAATCAATATTTCTGGAATGACAGAGTGTGCCATGGAAGCCAACCTGAACTGAGGGGCAGGGCTGCCTCGAAAAAAAAACTGGTCTTCAAACCCAACCTTCTACCCTGAGAACTATGATGCTCAAAGCCACATATGAAATCTGGGGGCGGGGTGCCTGTGAGCGTTTCCCAAACACCATGAACTCATTTCAAAAAGAAGTAACCAAATACATCATTGTCTGAGGGAGGCCCCCATTCCATCCAGGGAGAAAGGAGGATGAGTTCTCCTAGAATGGCTTGTAGTGGGGATTCATCTGCCACAGCCTAGTTTCTTACAGAGTCTGAGGAGGCCGCTGCCACCTGCATCTCTGTTCCACCTCCCCTTACCTGTGGGCTAATGCATGAGGAGGCTGGAAACGGAAGAAGCCAGCAACATTTCCCCAACAGATCACTCGTTCACTCCTAGCACTTGGTATGCTCACCTTGGGATCCCTGTTTGGTCCCACTGTGGGGTAGCCAAAAAGCAGGAGTAATGGAGAAGAGAGCTTCCCCCATTTTCCCTACATACCCTCCCCAACTATATGCTTTCTAGTCTCTCCCTCCCTCCCTCTGGAGGTGAATATGACAAGAGTACAGAGAGTAAATAGAGAAAGTCAGAGGATGTGCCTCTGGGGGAGGCTCTTGTTTTGGTGGCTTCCAAGCAAGTGGCCTTCGGACTTTTAGTCACAGGGCCCTCAGCAGCAAACCCTGCATTTTAGTAAAGTGCTATTTACACAACAGTCCATGGGCTGGGCTGAGTCATGAGCTGCTTATTACCTATGCATGAGGAGGTAGGTTCAAAAATTGAGAGTATGTATTTAGAAACTTTAATAGCATTTCACATTGTAATTTTATTCTTGTTGAATCTAGTAATAAGAAATTAGGACTTATAGCTGACCCATTGTGGAAACTGACTGGGAAGAGGCACAAGAGAAGTTTCTGGGATGATGTACATGTTCTGTATCTTGATATTGTTTTGTGTTACACAGTTATATGCATGTCTTAAGACTCTTTGAATGGTACATTTAAGATAAGCACATTTTACTATATGTAAATTTTACCTCAAAAAAACCCCACAAACAAATATTAAAACCTAGTTCATGATATGCATACTGAACTATCTAGGGGTAAAGGTTACTAATGTCTGCAACTTACTTTGAATGTATCAAAACATAATTTGTATTAATGAATGGACAGAGGAATAAATAGATAAGTGAAAAAACAAATATAACAAAATGTCAGTGGTAGGATCTAGGTGGTGGGTACACATGGATTCACTGTGCAGTTCTTTCAGCTTTTCTGTATGTTTTCAAATCTCCACAATGTTGGGGAAATATTAAGGCTTGCATTTTGTATGCCTTTATTGGGTTTTTTCTTTTATAATCAATTTTTATTGCATCTTACAAAAGTACCAAAAGGGAAGAAATCAGAGGGGAAATTTTAAAAATCTTTAATGAAAATGGAAAAACAATGTTTAAAAACTTATGGGATGCCATAAAAGCAGTTCTAAGAGGGAGGTTTATTAGGAATAAACTCCTACGTTAAGAAAAAAGAAAGATTGAAATTAACTAAATTTATACCTCAAGGAACTAGAAGAAAAAGAACAAACTAAGCCCAAAGTTAGTAGAGGAAAAGGTATAACAAAGATCAGAACAGAAATAAATGGAACAGAGACTAGAAAAACAATGGGAAACAACAAAACCAAGAGTTAGTTTTTTGAAAAAATAAAATTGACAAAGCAATCCTAAGAAGTACAAGGCTGGAAGGATCACACTTCCTGATTTCAGACTATACTACAAAGCTATAGTAATCAAAACAGTATGGTACTGGCATAAAAACAGATACATAGGCCAATGGAATAAAATAGAAAATAGAAATAAACCCACTCATATACAGTCAACTAATTTTTGACAAGGGTGCCAAGAACATACGATTGGTAAAGGATACTGTCTTCAATAAATGATGTTGGGAAAACTGGATACCCATATGCAAAAAATGAAACTGGACCCCCTTTCATTACACCACTCAAAAAAATTAACTCAAAATGGATTAAAGTCTTAACTATATGTCATAGAAGAAAACATAGGAAAAAAAGCTCCTTGACACTGTCATGGAAATGATTTATGACACCAAAACAAAGGCAAAAAAAGCAAAACAAACAAGTGGGACTACATCAAACTAAAAAGTTTTCACAGCAAAGGAAACAGCAAAATGGAATGAGAGAAAATGTTTGCAAATCATATGTCTGACAAGGAGTTAATATCTAAAATATATAAGAATTCACAAAACTCAGTAGCAAAAAAAAAAAAACCCAATCCAATTAAAAAAATGGGCAGGGGCTTCCCTGGTGGCACAGTGGTTGAGAGTCCGCTTGCCGATGCAGGGGACGCGGGTTCGTGCCCCGGTCTGGGAGGATCCCACATGCCGCGGAGTGGCTGGGCCTGTATGTCCGGAGCCTGTGCTCCGCAACGGGAGAGACCACAGCAGTGGGAGGCCCGCGTACCGCAAAAAAAAAAAAAAAAAGGGCAGAAGACCTGAATAGACATTTTTCTAAATTAGTCATACAGATGACCAACAGGTACATGGAAAGATGCTCAACATCACTAATAATTAGGGAAATGCAAATTAAAACCACAATGAGATATCACCTCACACTTGTTAGGGTGGCTGTTATCAAGACGACAACAGATGGGGGATTCACCTGGTGGCGCAGTGGTTGAGAGTCCGCCTGCCGATGCAGGGGACACAGGTTCGTGCCCTGGTCTGGGAAGATCCCACATGCCACGGAGCGGCTGGGCCCGTGAGCCATGGCCGCTGAGCCTGCGCGTCCGGAGCCTGTGCTCCACAACGGGAGAGGCCACGTTAGCAAGAATGTGAAGAGAACACTTATACTATACACTGTTGGTGGGAATGTATATTGATACAGCCATTATGGAAAACAGTATGGAGGTTTTTTAAAAAATTAAAAATAGAACAACCCTATGTTTCAGCAATGCCACTTCTGGGAATATATCCAAAGGAAGGAAAATTCAGTGTATTGAAGAGATATCTGCACTCCCATGTTCATTGCACCATTAGTCACAATAACCAAGATATGGAAACAACCCAAGTGTCCATCAGAGGATGAATGGATAAAGAAAATGTATACACACACACATACACACACACACACACAGGAATATTATTCAGAAAGAAGAAAATCCTGCCATTTGTGACAACTCGTATGAACCTGGAGGGCATTATGATAAGTAAAATAAGTCAGGCATAGAAAGACAAATACTGTATGGTATGACTTACATGTGGAATCTAAAATAAAATAAAATTTAAAAAGGACTCATAGAAACAGTGAGTAGAATGGTGGTTGCCAGGGGCTAGAGGGTGGAAGAAAGTGGGAGATATTGGTCAAATGATACAAACTTTTAGTTATAAATTGAATAAGTTCTGAGGGTTTAATGTACAGCATGGTGACTATAGTTAATCATGCTGTATTGTATGCTTACTAAGAGAGTAGATCTTAAGCATTCTTACAAAAAAAAAGGTAACTATGTGACGTTATGAATGTGTTAACTTGTAATCATTTCACAGTATATACATATATTAAATCATCACATTGTACACTTTAAATATATACAATTTTACTTATCAGTTATACCTCAATTAAAAAAAAAAAAAGCCAACCAATTAGAATGGTTCCAGTCCCAACAGAGGGGCTGGTTGCTCCCACCCAATATTGGTAATAGCAGTTAATGTTGACTGAGCACTCACCGTATGCCCATGACTTTGCTAAACCCTTGACATGAATTATCTCATTCCTCTCTACGGGGCTGTAAGCTGAGCGCTGTTATGATCCCCACTTTATGTATAAGCTCACTGAGGCTCTGAGAGGTGAAGTGACTTGCTCAGTGTCACATAGCTAATAAACAGTGGCATCTGGGTCCATAGCCCCTGCTGTTAAACATGATCCTGAAACTGTGGATCAACATTAGTTAAATCCATTTCACCTGTAACCTGCCTTCACTAATAAAGCCCATTTCAGTTGTTGCTACAAAAGACTTGCATGTCCTCCAAGGGCATGTAGCCTAAGCAATGTTTGCCCAAGTGGTTTTCCAGAAACACGGAGTCAGCTGTGTCTAGTTTGAACTGAGCCTGGTAAGACAGGATAGGACCACCAGCCCTCCAACTGGGCATGCACATAGAGATCTTGTCTGCTCAGTGACCTTTTGATGTCAGTGGCCAAAAACTCTGCCCTCAGATCATGCTGTGTGCCTCCACATGTGAACGAGGCCTGTAGTTTAGTTACACCTGCACAAAACTACAGTTACCACCATCTTTTCCCAGTCACCTTTACCCACACTGCCCATGCCTCAGATCACCCTGCTTCTTAACCCCATAAATAGCCCCCAGCCCCTAGCTTTCTCGGAGGTGGTTGTGAGATGTGTTCTCCCCATCCCCTCGCTTAGGCTGTCTTGCAAAAAATTTCTTTGCTTTAAACCTTGGTGTCTCAGCATTTTGGCTTGCTGAGTGTTGGGCAAAACTAACCTGGTTAGATTAAGTCCTATCTTGAAGGTCAGTTGAAGGATATCATTTTCAGCACCTTTTCTAACTCAAGATCAGTACTTAGGTCTCACTGGGAAGAGAAGAAAAAGGCAGGAAGGGTCTACGTCTTTACTTTCTGTTCTGAGAAAACTTTGAAATGTTCTGACATCCTTTTGTCAAGTTCACAAAAGCTTTCCTAGTTTCTTCCAAAACGTTCACTCTTTCAGGCAGCAGTAGTCTGTTGATTAGCTGTAGGGATATGTAGGAGTTTAGATGTGAAAACTCTGATAGTACTCATACTTCTTGGCTTTCTTCTACCTAAACTAGTTGGGGTTGTTCAAAATTAACTCCAAGGTTCTACTTTTCAAGATTGGCAGCTCTTAAGTAACTTTAGAAAAGTAATTTCACCAAAAAAGCGAGAAACGCTGTGGGCTTTGCATTACAAAACTACATGCAAGGACCTCATTGGTTATAGTAATAAAAACTCGGGAAGCAGGCATTGAAGGAAAATAAATATTGTCTTTCTCACAGACACACGAAACAATTTTCTTTTCAAACGCTAAGTAATCTAGGTGACATGGGTACCAAATTTCTGCTCCTGAAGAAAGGGGTAAATGGAACATTTTTGTCTGAGAAATGACCACAAGGATCAAATTCCCTAGATAACTCCTCCTCTTCTATCTCTTTTGCCTCGAATGCTTTGCCTTTTGAAATGGAAAGTGTGAGTTGAGAAAAAGTCCATTCGAACCAGCCACCCATTGTGATGAAAGACCTCTCTGGGCGCCTCGGGCTACCCCAAGTGAGGCTCACAGCGGCCAGAACGTTGGTTCAGTTTCCCAGTATGTAAACTGCTTTCTCGGAGTTCTGGAGGTGGTGGGGCTCCAGCAGATGAACCCATTACTAACTAAACACAAGAGACTTACAGAGAAACCCAGAGGCCAGTTGATTGCTTTCTACAGGAAAATGGTCTAGTGCGTTACCTGTCACTGGTCCTCGGCTCAGGGTACTCCTTCCTAGTAGGTTAGCCCACTTAGGCGCACAAGTCGTGTATTAGAGGGTTGCTTGGTAAAGAGGGGAGAGTAGCAAAGTGCAGTGTCTTCAGAACTCTTTCCTTGGTTTTGGAACTGTTTGTTCTGATAACAACCTACCCTGGAATGGCCGTTATTAGACCCACGTGCCTCCACTTACCTCCCACACCTGTGTAGACTTTACCTGATCTCAACACTCCTTCCCAGTGAGCCCAGACCTGGTCTCAGAATCCTACTCTAAACAGCTAACAAAGTTGTGGTTTTATGGGGCTAACAAATAACGGGACTGCTGCATTACACAACCCCAGGAGCCCTACACACGTTAGTTTCTGTGCTGTGCTACGTGGCACCCTTGTAAAAACCCCTTCTTCCCCACCTAAGTTCTGAACCAATTAAGAAATAAGACACAGGAGACAGGTAAACCCCAATCAAAATGCTATCTTCTAATCAAGATCTTTTGGAAGGTGAGGCTTTTGATTTGTGGGCAAAGCCCTGCTCCCACTCCATCTCTGGATTGGATACTCACCTAGTCACAAGCAGCACTGGAAAACCACAGGCCTTCCCCACAGAAAATTCTGGCCCACTGGGCTTACAGCCTGCCAATGGGACAGATCAGAATGCACCCTTGTTGCAGACGGCAGATTTGATGGCAGAAACTGAGAAAGGGCTGAGTCATTCTTTTCCAGATTGACCCGTCAGATAAACCTCTCTTCTCCCTGAACCAAGAACCAGGAGTACATCTCCAGTGCAGTGGTCCTCACACTTCAGAGTGTGCATCAGAATCACCTGAAGGGCTTGTTAAAACAGATTGCTACACGCGTGCCCCCAATATCTGAATCAGTAGGAAAGGGGTGGGGCTGAACTTTACATTTCTAGAAAGTTCTCAGATGCTGCTGCCTCTGGTTTGGGGGCCACACTTTGAGATCCACTACTGTAATGGAAGCTCCTGTTTGAAATTTTCTTGTACTCGACCATCAACAGTTGAGGGTTAGCTCATAAAACAGTACGTGCAGCATTTCTCAAAGTTTGATCATAGAATACCCCTTTAAATTTCTCTCTTCCAGGGAGGGGAGGGGGAGCAGAGCACACCCAAGCGGCATATGTTCCACTGACCACACTTTGGGAAGCATTGGATTGGATGAGAACTTCTTCAGTTGCATTTCAGACCACGAGACTTTCTCATGCTTCCTCAGTTCTTTGATGCAATCAGCACAGGTTTAATTCTGAGTCCCAAATGCTGAGATTAGCACTGGGAAACAAATATGAATGATCTGGACTTGAGGAGCTTACACTGTGAGCGGGGAGGGAGCCAGATGGTGTTGATGAGCACTGTACCCCCATAGCAGTTGCACGAGCTCTGGGAACAGAAGGAAAAGCACACTCGGCTGGGCAAGGAGTGGGTGAAGAAGAGCATGAGGAATTCAGACACTTCCTGTAGGAGTAACACCTGAACAGTCTAAGTGCTTGGGTAGCAACCTGACCCACATGTTCTAGGCTGAGGTAACAGCATGCCCAAAACTTAACAGGAAGAGAGGGCATGTGAGGCTGGAGCACTGGTGCTGTGGGCTGGTGAGCAAGGTGGCTGGAGGGGTGTAAGCAAGGTCCACACGGTGATGGTCTGAACTGCTATGTGGCACCTCAGCATAGCCACCGGGTATTTTATAAGGTGGATCACTCCCATAGGGACCCACTTCATCCCATTCACATTGGCTTTTACATGGTTTAGCCCCAGAAGTTAAATTCTCTATGATGGGTCAGCAGGCTCCAAAGAGCTGCGTACTGAAGATACCGTCCCTCCTCCTCCTGCTTTTCCCCAGCCTCCAGGGGATGGGCAGGCAGGGATGATTGTCATGGTCTCTGTATTCCCTGCTGCATAGAACTAGCTGGAAATGAAGATTCCTCTACATGAAGTAGTGGAATGGTGGGATTGGTGCCCATGGGTGTGATAGACCAGAACACAGGGCATACCCACCCCCTTCCCAGCATGTCCTTTGGGCTGTGCTATGTTGTAGCCAGACATCACGTGACAGCACCTGTGTGTGAGAGGACAGCACTATGGCTCATGCCTAGATACTAGCCAGATGTTGACATGAGCCTGCTCTTTGTCTCCTCACTGACTGGCAGAAGACAAGGGGAAAAGGACAATGAGAAGAAGTTTATAGAACCTGTGGGTTCCCTTTACAGCCTTGACCTCAAAGAGTATCTGATGGGTATGTTTTCACACGTTTTTTTGTTTGTTTGTTTTCCCAACGAGACTTGGGAATTCTGTTTCACAGCACATTTTGCTCATTTTTATTTTTCAAGCCAGATTTAGCAATTACATTTCACAGTACATCAGAGATGTAAGCAGCTCTATTGAACTGCACGTAATCAGCCAGCTCTCTCAGGTTCAAATAATGCAGCTCTCCTTAGAATTCTGTTAGTCCCAGTGGATAGGAAGGGGAGTCTTTTTCTTATTCCTGCATTGTTACTTGAATAAAAATGACACATCCCAAGGTTTGATTTTGGCATCAGTTTGAAAGCTGACCTAACAACAACTTTTGTGAAATACTTGATAGGTTTTATCTTTCTAGAGTCAACTGACCAAATGGCGTTCCTGAAAGCTTGAAATCGGCATCTCTTTCTTTCATATTGTCCATTCAGCACTTTAGGAATAGAAAAAGGAAGGGAAGTACCAGGAGAGACAAGATGAAGTCCCTCACTTTACATACCCGACACAGCTTTATTACTTCCCATGGTTGTCTCCATAATAACCCTCAGAGACCAGAAGCTTTTAGGGATTCACATTGTGTCATACATCATCCCAAAGGCCATTTTGGTCTCCCAGGTGATTGCAGAAAAATGAGTGTATTGATCACTCTCTTCCCTATTTTCAAATCCGTGTAGATGAAAACGAGAAAATGCATTTTTCTAGTTAGGAGTAGATTTATGGTGATATCTCTCTTCCACCAAAGGAAGGGTAATAGTACAAAGACCAGGGATCACGTGGTTAGAGATGGTTATATGACTCCTCAGTGGCTCTCAGAGGGTTTATGGTGGCCAGCTTCCCAGACTGTTGCATATCTCAGTCCACATCTGGGGGTAAGACGTTTATTGAGAGTCTGGATTTCGTATTTATAAAGCTTCCATTACCTGTTTTTAACTAGGTGTTAACTTGATAAAGAACTTCAGTGATAGTTAGGATTGTCTTTTTCTCACTTTTATGAACTGCTGAAAATGTTTGCAAGAGTCAAAACGTGGAAGATGTGTTCTTTCCTTACTTTCTTTCCTCTTTAAATTATGGGGCCATGTTTTTGGGATAGCGTCTTTTGTATTTTTTTTTCAATTGTAATGAAATATTTTAACATTTTAAAATCTGTTAGCAGAAAGAGCAAAGGGCTAGCAATGACAAAACAGACCAACACTTCCTTGCTGTACAAATTAAATCCAAGTTCCAGCTCTGTCTGAAACAATTTCTTTTTAAAACATACAATTTAAGCTCTTTGACACTAGTTCTTTATTTGAAAAGTGAGGATAATAAGCCTGCTGTACCTGCCTCACACAATTGAGGATCCAGTGGGATGATTTATGTGAATGCCTCTTGTAAAATGTTGGTTATATTATGGTCTCAACAACCCAGCTGAGTATTACCTATAAATTACTCCCTTTAGGTTCATTCCTGCAATAGGATAGTCACATCCTAATTCTGTCTGATCACATATGTTCCCCTGTTGGTCAATATGTCTAACAAATTGCTTGTCTCTCCACTATCTCCATTCATATATTCAATTCTTGTCTGAAGGCTGTGAAATACCAGTTACTCAGTTTTACCGCTAGAGGGAGCAAAGCCTTTTCGTTTCCTTTTTCTCAAGTCGAGAGTTAATTCTGTTGAGTCAGACAGTACTCTCATATTATGGTACCTACTGAACCAGTAAGTAAGTAAGTAGAATCATAAGTAAGTTGATGGTTTGTGGTCTGTGTCTCTTCACAAAATATCTAAGAAAATAATCTCTTAACTAATTACAACTAAAAGAAATTTTTATATCTGTATGTGGGTGTATATATACACATAGAACTATGTAGAAGTAATGACACCCCAATAGCAACAAGCACACCTAGCACCCAGATCTTGGTTTCTAAATACCATTCTCCCATAAAAGAAGGCAAGACTCCTTGCAGAATTGGTTGATTCTGGGGCTAGGGCAGAAAAATACAACGTGAGCTTAAATATTTCGATACCATACAGGGCAAACACAGTTCAGAAAATTATGACTGCATGTCTAAACACTTGAGTCAACTTGAAGGAACTCCTAATAGCCAAAACTGGGCCCATCTGGACAAAATACATAATGTAATCATGGATCCAAGTGATATAAACAATTGAATGGATAAGGGATAAGAAACATCTCTTATTACAGTATAATTCCAAATAATAAAAGAAGGAATAATGGAAATACAACATCACCATTAGGAGAACACCACAGTAGTTATTACTGGCAAGAACCATCAATAATTGCTCAAATCAGTGGGTGAAAGCTTGATAAGAAACAGGATATATCTCAAAGTAACACCCTATATGACACTAATCATAAAGGGAAAAGCTGTAGGTTTATAATGGAGAAACCTGGATGCCACCTTTACCAAGTGATCAAAGTTAATCTTACCAGTTACAGGACATGTCAGTTTTCTTTACCTCCTGGTATGATGCGCTGAGAAGAACCCAATATCACTTCTGTGCTATCTTTGCCAGGATACATAATCTCAGCCTAAATCCTGAGGAATCATAAGACTCATCCAGATTGAAGGACATTGTAAGAAATGACTAGCTAGTAGTCATCAAACTGACATGAAAGACTGAAAAAACTGTTAGACATTGGAGGAGATGAAGACATGAAAACAAACTGCAATGTCAGATCCTGGATTAGACCAGAAAGGAAAAGACATCAATGGGAAAACTGAAATACAAATGAGGTCTCAGGATTACTTAATAGTTTTGTATTAAACAGTAACTAGTAACTGTTAGTAACTAGTAGTAATTGCCATGTTTTCATCATTGTACTGTGGTTATATAAGATGTCAATATTAGAGAAAGCTGAGTGAAGGGTATAAGTGAACTCTTATTTCAAAACAAAAAGCTTAAAAACCAAATTGAAATTAAGAACCAGGAAATATTTAAATAGTACTTTCCATATGCTCAGCACTAAGTGCTTTACATGTATTATCTCAGTATAACCCTTGTCATAACTGTGTGAGAAAGGTGCTATATTATCTTTTTTTAGATGAGGAAATTGAGGCCAAAAAAAGTTTAAAGTCAATTGCCCAAAGTCACATACCTCTATCATAAACAATAGTAACAACCATGTACTGAGCACCTATTATGCAATTTTGTGTATACAATATTCCATTTTTAATGGTAAAGATAAAATTGAGTCTCAGAGACTTAACGACCTGTCAAGATCATACAGCTAGTAAGTAGCAGAGCCAAGATTTAAATGCAGGTCTGTGCTCATTAATGCAACAAATATTTACTAAGCACTGCTGTGTGCCAGGTAGTGTGTTGGGTGGTGGAAATCCAGAGACCAAGGCAGATGAAGGACCTGTCCTCAGGGAACCCCCAAGCCTCTGTGCTTCCCACAATTTTAATAATGCAGCTATCATCTTACAGCTCAGATCTGACCCACAACTTCTTAGTACTTAGCCTCCACCCATCCACACATGCTTTGTCACTGACCTGGCTTTCTAATATTAGGGTTATCCACACGAAACAGTAGACCCACCGTTTATTCCATAAAATACAGCTTGACAGCAGCCATGCAGCACTTCTAAGTGAGGACTCCTGCTTGCAGAACCACAAATGGAAGCTCTTCTAGCTGGATCAAAGCCCTTTACTCCTATTTCAAATAACTGGCTTTGTCACGAGGTGCCTAGCTCATCCCTCCAGTCCACTGCCTCCCATGGACTATGTGCACGTAAAGATTCAAGATGGCTTTCCTGAGCCTTGAGGCTTGCTTGATACTGGCAAATCAGAAAGTGAGAGGAACAAAATCTGGCCATCTGGTGAGAGTCTATTTCTAACCATTCTTTCTGCCTTCTCCCCATCTATGATAAAAATTCCTTCCTGAACACTGAGTTCTGTGAGCAACAAAAGCCACCAGCCTATTTAGGCTTTTCTGAGATTGCTTATTCTAAAAGCTCTGGACATGAGTGGATGCAACTCTTGGAACAGTCATTGATATATAATTTTACCCTACAACAGAGATCACACAATCTATAGGTGTTACTTAGCAGTGAAGCATTAGGCACAGGAATATCCAGTCAGAAGTGGGGAAGCCCAGTCCATGAATTACAGATCCCTTTATCTTTCCCTTCTTTAGCCCCTCTAGATTCTGTAAGTTTCCACATGTTGCCATCCAAGTGCAGCTCTGGATAGTAGAGTCACCTCTGAAGAACATGGGCTTTAGCAAGCCTGTGTTGTGTGAGGACCCATTCTTTGGCCCAGCCTCCAAAGGTACACTACACTGTAGCATTAATGTTTCTCCTTTAAACTTCTTTTTGCAAGTTCTGATAGCCAGGTCATTCTCTTGGATCCCTGCGTCCAAGCCCTACACTGCACTCAGTGACCTGATTGCCTGCCTTGAGCACCTACCTAGGACTTCCGGGGCTAAAAGTTTTATATGACTCTTCCTCCTTGGGTCTTGCTCATTGACCCTTGGCTCCTTGCTGCCTGACAGTATGTTCTGTCTGTCCTTTGCCCTGCTGCCTATTGTTAGACGTAGTTGATACAGGTGCTCCATCTACCTGGCTCTGCAACTTGCTGGGGACTACCCAAGTCAGTTATCCTGATATTGGCCATCTCCTATCACCAATAGATACTTACTCATAGATTTCAAGCTTAAATGACTGAGAATAATGATGGTGTTATGAACAGTGAAGTCAGGAGAAAAAAAGGTGAGGATATGTGTTGGAAATGGTACAACTGTTAAAAGCAAAACAGGGCAATGAGGAATGGAATTTTAAGTGTGAAGCTTTTTATTGAAACTGTGAGAATAAATGAATCCAAGAGACCGTAGTTCAAACCAAGTATTCAGTCGTTCCACAGACAACATGTAAATCATGGCCTGTAGAGATCCATCTAGGCTTGATGATCAGGTTTGCCCCTCAGCTGGTTTGCATCAGTACAGATTACTGGGTACCCATTCTGATGGGGTGGGCATCTGTACTGGCTGGTCTGTGCCCTTGCCACAGTGATTAAGTAGTTGAGGTAATACCCCTAGGTTTATCAAATAGAATGTAGTGGTAGTATTATACCAAAGAGATACTGAATTAACACTGAAGCCATCTTTCAAAATCTGCTAATAGTTGATTGATGTTCTATGGCCCACAAACACTCCCAAAAGTAAGAGTGAGAAGTAGAATTACCAGTTGTATAGAACAGCATGTCTCTAAGTTAAAAATAGAATGACTGGCTGGGCCCTGAACTTCCTACAAGTGAGATGGTCTTAAACTGTACTCTTAAATCATGTGTAAATCTTGAATGCTTCATCTAATGTTATTTTGACTGGGATACCAGAAATGGGTACTTTTTAAATAAAATTAGAAATTCCCATTTGATGAAAACTGTTTAGAAATATGACTCTTCAATTAACCTGACACTTCTGAAGGCCAAGATGGCTGTGAACATGTTGTTATTGGGCCAGAATATTACTTGAGTTCAGCCTCACAAAAACCTGTTGGTTTTTTTATTTTCCTATTTTTTAAAGTTTGTAAGAAAGGACTTCTTAAAAACTTTAAAAAGGAAAAAAAACCCAGCCTTTTTGATTTCCAGATATCTAGCTGGAAAGAAGATTGTAGTTTCCTCCTCTTATAAAACTAATGTTGGACTAGGTCTAGATTTCCTAGTCTAATTTCTTTTTTTAATTAGCAATGGTTGAACATCACCAAATGCCATTTCACCACGTATTGAGAGCATCAGTTGCTGCTTTAAAACCGTCAATGGAATGGTCATTTTGGATCAGCCTTGCTAACTTTGGAGAGTTCTTACATTTCCAGGATAAAACCTACTCGGTTATGATGTATTTTTCTTAACATTCAATTAGGTTGTATTTGCCAGAAACTTAATTTTTGAAAATGGTTTATATGTTACATTGTTTATGGGTCTATTTTGATACTACAGTAGGGGCGGAATATGAGTTGGAAGTGCTGCCGAACACAACCTTGTGTGCCTGACGTGCAGTGAGGCCAAATAAACCTAAACATTGTAGTTTGGAGGAGAGAAAGGCGTATTACAAGGCCAAGCAAGAACAGGTAGTTCATGCTCAAAAGACCTGAACTCCCAGATGGTTCTTGGAAGAGTTGTTTTTTGTTTTTTGTTTTTAAGACAAAATTTGGGGTGAAGCCTGCAGGGTGTGGGACTTCTGACTGGATGGTACTCCAGGAATCCTGCACTCAGCCTGAAGTTACCATCCTCCACCTGCATAGGGGCCTTAGTTCCTGTAGAAGCACTCAAAGATACTGTTTATAATCCTTGAGGAGGAACTAGAACTATGTTTTATCACTGTATTATTATTTCTTGACTGCTTTTCCTTTGTTTCTGCATTCCCTCACTTCCCGAATTGGTAAAATCTGCCCTTTGGAACTCAGGAAAGGTCTAAGAGGCAGAAGCCTTTCTCTACAAATAAGAAACAGGGGACACAGAAAGAAAAGGGGGACACAGAAAGAAAAGGGGGATGCAGAAAGGCTCTTGGGACCCCAGGGGGGCCCCACAGAGTTCTGTTCAGTTTCAGAAGCTGTATTTGTGTGTGTGTGTGTGTGTGTGTGTGTGTGTTTTAATGCCATGGAACAGTTAAATGACCTGACAAGTAAACACTCTTTAAAGGCTTCACAGAAATCACTCTTAAGACTAAGTCTGAACACTGAGGGTAATATATTTAACACTACTTCGATACCTTCTCAAACCAGTTTCAGTAATTTTTCTCATGGATGATCACTTTTTCCAGACCTCAAATATTTGAATAGAAATTATACAAGATATCACATCTTTTAAAACAATCCCCTTCACCTCCCCACTAGCACTTATGAGTGTTTGTTACCATTTCTGCTCTTCAACACTTTGCAGGATGTATTTTCTGACTTATTCAAAAGACCCAGCCTTGTTTACGTTTACTGCAATCTTCAGTCTAATTTCAGTTTGGTATCTTATTTAACCCAATAATTATCTAGAGTTTTAAAATTCAAGTGTTACTTTTTTCGCTTTATTTTTTTAATTTCTAGTTTTGCTGCACTGTCGTCAATATGACCACATGTTGTCTGTGTTTGGGGGGGGGTGTACTCCTGATCTTGAGATTTTTAAATTTCTTTTTTCATAGTTTTACTCTTTCTTTCCTTATTTAACTTCTTGATTTTTCTTTAAAAACTTTATCTACTTAAAGTGTTGAAGGTTTTCTCTCGAATCCTTGGCGTTCTGACATCATCTCAGAATTTTTGTACTCTGTTCCAGGAGACATTCTTGACCTTATCTTTCAAATTATTCTTTCTTCAGCCACATCCACATTAGGCTTTTAACTTAATTTACTTTGGGTAGCTTTCTTTTTTTTTTTTTTTTTTTAAGTTTCTGAGTAATTTTATGGTTCCTCTGTGTTATTTATGGCTATGATGCATTTGCACATATCCTGAAGATAATTAAGTTCTGTTCCCTTTGATCTATCCTGTTCTTGTCTTACTGCTTACTTGAGGCTAACATCATCACCTCCCTCCTCCAGAAACACAAATTCCAGTTCAAAAATATGGAGCATTTCCTTAAGTTTGGGGAAACAGAAGGGAGTTATGTTGCAAACTGAATAGGGGAGTTTTCTAAAAATCCTTAAGAATATTTTACCCCTAGTGGATACCTATTCTATGCTCCATACACACACAGAATACACAGACACACACTTTTCCAGTCATCCTGGGCTTGGCTTTACTGTTTGTCTTTATCCTCTGCTTATAGGGTCCACACTAAGAACCATACCTTCTCTCCAAGCTGAGCTCATACATGAATATACTTGCTTAAAGAACTGTTTTCTCTACTTAGCCCAGCCAACCCCTCTGAACAGTAGGGGAGGGGGTTTGTTAGAGTGAAGACAGAGCATGAAGAGTTTGTTACTGGCAGCCCCTCTATCTCCTTAATTATACCACCCCTGGTACTGATCTGTGGAACTGTTCTTTCTGTGTTTGTGTTTGTCCAGGCTTGGAAAAAGCCACCTTTACGTGTACAGGAGCTTTCTCCTGTAACTGTTTTAGGATACTGACTCTCTTTTCTCCACTGCCATTAACATTATTCCACCTTCACTATTGTCTAGAAATCCAGTGTCTGGTGATACTCATTTCCATCTTCCAGCACTATTTATACTTTCTTTCTTTTCTTTTTATTTTGTTTTGTTACTGAACCCAGATTTGGCTGCTTGCCGCTTGAAAGCCAATACTAGAGACAAGTGTTTGTTGGAAAGGAAAGGTTGCTTTGTACAGGAGGCTAGCAACCTGGGGAGGAGGTGAACTCATGTCCAAGAACCAACTCCAAAGATTGTGCTCAACCATGAAAGTTTTTAAAGGAAGAATCATTTGGGGAGGGGGGTCAGAGTCTTTATCTTCCACTCTGTGCAGACTTTCTTCTGATTGGTTGGTGGTGAGGTAACAGGGTGGTGTTCCAGGAATCCTGCGCTCAGCCTGAAGTTACCATCTTCAACCTGGATGGGAGCTTTAGTTCCTTCGGAAGAACTCAAAGATTGTTATGTATATCGCTTGAGGAGGAACCAGGACTTGCCCCTTGCTGCACTATTGTTTCTTGACAACCCCTCCTTTGTTTCTGCACTCCCTGCATTCCCTCCCTTCCCTGATATTCAACTGTTTGAATGTGCCCTTTGGAACTCCGGGAAGGTCAAGCCTATTTCCTACAAATGAGAAATAGGACATTAAATGAAGCCTATTTCCTACAAATAAGAAATGGGACACAGAAAGGATTTGTACCTGGGAGGGCCCCACAAGGTCCTGCTCAGCTTCGATCCCCCTTTTCTTTGATACTCCTCAATCCTGAGGGGACAGAGACAGGACAAGAAACGGAATAAAGTTTTGGATATAGAGGTTAATCATAAGCTCAGCAGGGGGACTCAATTTTACCTAGAGGGTTCAAGTCTCTTGCACATTCAGAACTGATGTCAAGAAAAGAGATTTCCTTTCATCATTTAACATTATTTGACTCATTTCTTTAGGGTTCTGCACCCAACTCCAATGTGTGGAGAGAAGGTTTTCTCCCATCACCAACAATTTTGACACTGATGGATGTCCTACAATTTAACTCGATTCTGACACTATTTCCCTGGAAATAGCATCAGATTCCACAGGTTGTTTCAGTCCTAGAAGACTGTACACACCCCATCCCTCCACCCCCCACCCCTAACAACACACACTTCAGACATGCCGCCTGCAAGCCCAGATTATCACCCAAAGCTTGTGGTTTGGATTACCATGCCATCACTTGCCAAAACCTTGATTATTTTACATGAACCTTGACAAAGAAAGGCTAGGAAATGGAAAAGACTAGAGACATTTGGCCTGAAAATGGAATAGAAAAGGTGGACAACTAAATTCATTGGTGTGGCATCTTCCAAAATGAAGTCTATGCATTGTTTCAACCATATACTTTGTTGAAATCTAATCAAACTTGTAATTATTAAGGGAGGTGCAATTCTAGGCACACAGGATGGGTCATGGCAACTTCAATAGGACCAAATTAAGTCCTATTAAGTCCTACATGACATAAAAAGAATGTTGTCATAATTGGAATGGAACAAATGTCGGCTCCATTTCATTTGTACACATGCAGTACTGGGCAACTGTTATTCCAGAAATAAGGGCACAAGATAATGACCCCAAATGAAATGGAAGATCTAGCACTCGAAGAAAACTCTACTCTGGAGGAAACGATGGGTTGATGACAGTTGTACACATGTGAAGTAGTCCAGGCATGATTCCTTTGTTTCCTTCCAGCTGGGGAAGGATTGAATATAGGAAGCCTTAATGCAGAAATTTAGTTTCTCTGCCCAAACATGAAGGCAACTTTTTCCCAATGTTTCCAACACAAGTTTTCAAAGAATGCAGGTGTTTTTATATCCTTATTTATCTTTAGTATTTTGAATTGCCCAAATGTGGGGAATAGGAGGGATAGAAACATGACACAGGGAGTAAGAATCCATAGCTACACCAATCCCACTTCACTTCAGAAAGCATCCAAAAGTGCATAGTGAACTGGTATTCTAACAACCAG
Organism: Delphinapterus leucas; assembly: GCF_059928025.1. Taxonomy (NCBI): domain Eukaryota; kingdom Metazoa; phylum Chordata; class Mammalia; order Artiodactyla; family Monodontidae; genus Delphinapterus; species Delphinapterus leucas. Next base: position 79,613,191 of record NC_143130.1, read on the forward strand.
TGACTTAAAATCCATCTTGGCTTCTGTGATGGCAGTTCATTCAACCACAATTTATTGAACACCTGCTGTGTACTAAGCACTGTGCTGACTTGGAGGGCTACACTGATCAAGACAGGCCAGGGATCTGCCCTCGGCTTCTGTTAACAAATGCAACTTTTTAAAAAATCAGCATTCATTGCTTTAGAGTAGACACAGGCAAGAGAGACCCTAGGCCAGGCCCTGTTACTTTAGGTGGCCTGGCTTTGGCTCCATTCCAGTCTCGCCCCTGCACACAGGGCCAGGAGACGACAAGCCCCATCTAGGCATCATTCTAGGTACCTGGCACCCAGAATGGCCTGCTCAAATGGTGAAATTCTAGGCTCAGAGTGGCCACAGGACAGCTATCTTCTGAGGTGTCTGGACAAAATCTGAATGTGTGGGTTGGAGTATATGCATCCATGTCTTTCTGTGGTAGAAGCAGCCCACCTCTCCCTGTACTACCTTGTTCTAGCAAAGAACCCCAGCAGCCTGAGAACTGTAAATTCCAGCCTGGCCTTCCACACTGTTACAGAGTTAGATGTGTCCAGGTAGGAGGATAGAACATATTTTAACAGTTTGTTGGTTTGATTGATAACTTTTAAATATTTAGACACCTGGTATGTGAGTCCTGCAAACGTGAGGGGTGGGTTAGACCTTCAAAGCAGTGGGAGGTGAGGCTGAGAAGTGACACAACCAACCATTCTTCTCACCCCTGGGGGTTCCCCATGCCCCATCAAAGGGCTGCATGGATTCGATGTACTTCAAAGAATGCTTGTTCTCCACACAGTCTACTCCCCACCCTGGTCACCATTTGCAGAGCATAGCCACAGCATTCAACCACAGACTTCCAGTGTCCCGTAGAGAACTGGCTACAGCTGTTGGGCATTTTCTTTGCATTAAGTGGTTAAGTGTGTTAGGTAGAGTTCAGAGGCAACCCCCAGCCAGGACAAGGCATTCCTTCCCCACCCATTGCTAAGTGTTGCATTAAATATTGCTGTACCTTATTAAGCTGGTGTTCTCCTTTTCCATGAGACACAACATTGTACTTAGAACTGTGGCCCTAGGAAGGGACAGTACAGTGGTGTTAGACCTGAGACTAAAATGAGCATACTTTATCCCAGTGGTAGGGGCTTGGGCCCCACGCCTGGAGAGAAATTTTGGCCACTTACTAGCCATGTAACTTTGGACAAATTAGCCCCCTCTAAGTTTCCATTTTCCATTTGAAGATGGGAAACAGGTGACTGAATGGGAAGGCATGTAAAGAAAATTCAGGAGACTGGCTCATGGTAGATGCTCAGAGGTTGGGTAGACTTGCCTTTACTCACTATCACCCCATCTCTGTGTGTCCTCAGGCTTATCTCTGTCCCTACCTGGCTGCACCCAATGCAGTGGGCCCTCCTCCTCGCCCCACTGCACCACCACCCCGCACACACACGCACACATCTATGGGCCAGACAATAGTCAGTTACGAGGGCTGCTGGCAATATCAGAGGTTTCAGCTCACCTGTCAGCCAGCATTCTGAACCCGTTTGCTCATCAGCCTTCAATATCTGAGTGAAACCCACTTGAGTAGAAAAGTGCTGCAGTGTTGAGGGCCTGCTATAGGTGGAACAACAAACATAAATGTAGATGAAACTGAACTTTCCCTGAAAGTTTCCACCCCAACAAAGAAGGTAACAGACATGAATGCACTGCATAGCCCAGGGGTGCAGACCACAGGCTCTGGACTCTAGACTGGTTGGGGCTTGACTCTGACACTTGCTTGGTGTGTGCATTTGAGCAACTTAACATATCTGAACATTAATTTCTTTCTCTGTAAAATGAGACAAAATCAGAGATTTAAATGACCCCTTATAAGCCATTAGCTCAGTTTCTGGTAGCTAGTGAATACATGAAGCTGGTTGTTTTTTATTATAGTGGTAGTAATATTATTGATAATGATATTGATAAAATTGCACTATCCGTGTGGTAAGAGTAGGAACAAAATGCCTTCTAATTGTGGAGGCTTAATCTGCCTACGGAGGAAAGTAAAGTTAGAAGATGGCCCTTGAGCTGGGCCTGGAAGGACAAGAATGACTTTGCCAGGTGTCAGGGAAGAAGGAAAGGGCATTGCAGACAGAGGAGGTCCAATGCTACGATGATGGAAGGGATTTTCGCATTGGTCCAGTTTTCTCTGAGTGTCGTAGATGAGGGTAGAGAGGCAGATGTGGAAGGACCCAAGTGTTGGCAGTGCCATGCTAAGTAGAATAAATTACCCTGTAATTCTATGCTTGCTACTATTTGCTCAAATAGAGGCCAGCAATGATACAGACTGAGGGAAGGCCAAAGTTTCTTATGTTGAACACAAGCACTGAGGCAGATTGTGGAAAGCACTTTGTCTTAATCAATATTAATGTTGCCTGGTGGCCCACAAGGGACTAACCCCTAAGAAAACAGGCTGTCTTTAGAGCTCAGTTAGGGCTACAGAGAAGCCAAGGAATTCAACAGTTAATCCTGACTTGGAGGACCTACTCATTTGTGAGACAATACATCTCTCAATTCTTTTTTTTTTTCAATTCTTAAAAAAAAAAAAAAAAAAAAAAAGAATTTAAAAGGCCTCAGCAAATTATCAAGAGATTCAGTATGTAGAAGCACAAATGTGTAATGTGCAAGAACTTCTCAAAAAAAAAAAAATTGGAAGAATTTTCCCAAAAAGGTATTTGGCTGGGGAAGGGAGGGGGTTGGATTTTTCTTTTTGTATTTTGCAGCTGCAGCAGAACAACCTTTTTTTAAAACAAAACAAAACAAAACAAAACACAACACTGTGGCCAGCCAACTTCCTTTCCAAACATTTGGTCCTGAGTAGCTCCTGCAAAGAATAGTCAAGTGTAATAGACATGTAGGAATGTAGCGATCCATTTGCTTTATTTCTCCAAAATTATTGCTGATTGCAGGTTTGGGGGAGGGGATGCATGGGAGAAATTGGCTGCTTTATTTCACTGGGTTTCATTGGACCTAGGAATGTATTTCCACGACATTGTACCTGTATCTGCTGAGCAGTTCATCCAGGTCCTTCCTTTTGCCCTGAAGGTTTGATGGTTGAAGGAAATACTTGAAGGATATTTCTGCTTTTTCATAACAATAATGATACATTATGGGCAGCAGGCCAGGAGATCTTCACCTAGAATGAAAACACAGATTAGCCAGAGGTGGTCCTGGAATCACCATTATTTTTAATCAGGTTTTATGAGTGATTCAGAAATTAACCAGTCATATGCTGATAAAGTAATAAAGTAAGATTTATATGTATTGACATAGAAGGACGTTCAGGATATATGTGAAAAAAGTGTGGAAAAACATATATAGTGTGATCCTGATTTTATGATTCACAAGGGAAGCAACAAACTGTATGTTTGCATAGGCAGGAGAAGATATCTGGGTTGATATGTAGTATATTATATACCAGCCTCTTCACTGTGGTTATGCTTCCGGGGTATGAATAAGAAAGAGGAGCAAGGAAAGAGGGGATCTGTTTTTATACTTTTTACACTAAAATGTATTTCTTGTGTTTAAAAATAAAAGACAAATAGTACTGTAGAGTAAAAAATTGTTTAAAGAGATTTCATGACATTTTCATTCACTTTTGGGAAATTCACTATGAAATATCTCTAAGTATCAAACATGCAACTCATGGTATTATCCTCCAGTACAGAGAGTCATTTACCGTGTTTAGTTAAAATGATTGTTCAGGAAACAAGGAGGAAGAGACCTGAGGTATTTCAGACTGTACTCAGTTCCTTTCATTCTTGCAGGATTTGTTTTTCTGAGGCCATGATCTCCACATCGAGTGTTTTTTTTTGTTTGTTTTTTGCGTTTGTTTGTTTGTTTGGTTTTTTGTTTTTTGCGGTACGTGGGCCTCTCACTGTTGTGGCCTCTCCTGTTGCGGAGCACAGGCTCTGGACGCGCAGGCTCAGCGGCCATGGCTCACGGGCCCAGCCACTCCGCGGCATGTGGGATCTTCCCGGACCGGGGCATGAACCCATGTCCCCTGCATCGGCAGGCGGACTCTCAACCACTGCGCCACCAGGGAAGCCCCATAGAGCGTTATTTAGTGGATCTGCTTGCTCACAGGGTCAGGTGCTTCAAGCCCACTGGTAACTTGCGTCAAGTGATTATTGCTTTTCCCAGGGTACTAAACAGCTCAGCATCACAGATGGCACTGGGCTGGAGAGTTTGTGGTTGGTCTCTATCAATCTAGAACTAGACACCTTTCATGAAGCAGCTCACAGGTCTGGCATGATTCAAATCCATGACATCACCCAGGCCCTCAGAACAGTGAACTACAAACGTTTTGGTTCTTCATTTGCATCCTACTCTTGCTAGTTGAAACAAACAAACATGAATTGGAAAGACACAGGAGAAAATTAAATTGAGCTACCGGACTTTGAAATGGAAGAAACTGGAGCTACCCTGGGGATCTAGGGACTCTATAACAAGGACTGTGTCTTCAGGGATTAAATTGGCTTAGTCATTTACCCTCCTTGTGTTGTTCCTTCTGAGATAAAGACTCTGAGAGGCCATGCTTAGGGCTCTAAGGGAAAGGTCACTCCTTGAGAAAAATCAAGGTGCTCCCCACAGATGGAAAAGAGAATGGACGTCGGATAGGCATAAGTAACACGTGTCTACTATAGGGACACATAAGGTCAGTTAAGGATGCATTCCCCTTTATGGGGAAAAAGGCATTCTTGAAAGACTCATCACCCTGCCAGATGTCAGTTTCCTTCTTACCACGTGGATCCTCAGTTTCTTCGGAAAAGGCATCCTTCAGGATTTGATGCAGTGGTTAGGGTATCCCCAGGAGTAATGACATTCTTCCCCTTCAATCAACAGATATTTTACACCCGCCTTTCTCCACAGTGAACTATTAACATTTTGGACGGGATACCTCCTTTTTTTCTTCTTTTTTTTTTTACATCTTTATTGGAGTATAATTGCTTTACAATGGTGTGTTAGTTTCTGCTTTATAACAAAGTGAATCAGTTATACATATGTCCCCATATCTCTTCCCTCTTGCGTCTCCCTCCCTGCCAGCCTCCCTATCCCACCCCTCTAGGTGCTCACAGAGCACGGAACTGATCTCCCTGTGCTATGCGGCTGCTTCCCACTACCTATTTTACTTTTGGTAGTGTATATATGTCCATGCCACTCTCTCACTTTGTCACAGCTTACCCGTCCCCCTCCCCATATCCTCAAGTCCATTCTCTAGTAGGTCTGTGCCTTTATTCCTGTCTTACCCCAGGTTCTTCATGACATTTTTTTCCCTTAAATTCCATATATATGTGTTAGCATACAGTATTTGTCTTTCTCTTTCTGACTTACTTCACTCTGTATGACAGACTCTAGGTCCATCCAACTCACTACAAATAACTCAATTTCGTTTCTTTTTATGGCTGAGTAATATTCCATTGTATATACGTGCCACATCTTCTTTATCCATTCATCCGATGATGGACACTTAGGTTGTTTCCATCTCCGGGCTATTGTAACTAGAGCTGCAATGAACATTTTGGTACATGACTCTTTTTGAATTATGGTTTTCTCAGGGTATATGCCCAGTAGTGGGATTGCTGGGTCATATGGTAGTTCTATTTGTAGTTTTTTAAGGAACCTCCATACTCTTCTCCATAGTGGCTGTACCAGTTCACATTCCCACCAGCAGTGCAAGAGTGTTCCCTTTTCTTCACACCCTCTCTAGCATTTATTCTTTCTAGATTTTTTGATGATGGCAATTCTGACCGGTGGAAGATGATATCTTGTTGTAGTTTTGATTTGCATTTCTCTAGTGATTAAAGAAGTTGAGCATTCTTTCATGTGTTTGTTGGCAGTCTGTATATCTTCTTTGGAGAAATGTCTATTTATGTCTTCTGCCCATTTTTGGATTGGGTTGTTTGTTTTTTTGTTATTGAGCTGCATGAGCTGCTTGCAAATTTTGGAGATTAATCCTTTGTCAATTGCTTCATTTGCAAATATTTTATCCCATTCTGAGGGTTGTCTTTTGGTCTTGTTTATGGTGTCCTTTGCTGTGCTAAAGCTTTGAAGTTTCATTAGGTCCCATTTGTTTATTTTTGTTTTTATTTCCATTTCTCTGGGAGGTGGGTCAGAAAGCATCTTGCTGTGATTTATGTCATAGAGTGTTCTGCCTATGTTTTCCTCTAAGAGTTTGATAGTTTCTGGCCTTACATTTAGGTCTTTAATCCATTTTGAGCTTATTTTTGTGTATGGTGTTAGGGAGTGCTCTAATCTCATACTTTCACATGCACCTGTCCAGTTTTCCCAGCACCACTTATTGAAGAGGCTGTCCTTTCTCCACTGTACATTCCTGCCTCCTTTATCAAAGATAAGGTGGCCATATGTGTGTGGGTTTATCTCTGGGTTGTCTATCCTGTTCTATTGATCTATCTTTCTGTTTTTGTGCCAGTACCATACTGTCTTGATTACTGTAGCTTTGTAGTATAGTCTGAAGTCAGGGAGCCTGATTCCTCCAGCTCAGTTTTTCGTTCTCAAGATTGCTTTGGCTATTCGGGGTCTTTTTTGTTTCCATACAAATAGTGAAATTTTTTGTTCTAGTTCTGTGAAAAATGGCAGTGGTAGTTTGATAGGGACTGCATTGAATCTGTAGACTGCTTTGGGTAGTATAGTTATGTTCACAATGTTGATTCTTCCTATCTAAGAACATGGTATATCTCCATCTATTTGTATCATCTTTACTTTCTTTCATTAGTGTCTTATAATTTTCTGCATACAGGTCTTTTGTCTCCGTAGGTAGGTTTAATCCTAGATATTTTATTCTTTTTCTTGCAGTGGTAAATGGGAGTGTTTTCTTGATTTCACTTTCAGATTTTTCATCACTAGTGTATAGGAATGCCAGAGATTTCTGTGCATTAATTTTGTATCCTGGTACTTTACGGAATTCATTGATTAGCTCTAGTAGTTTTCTGGTAGCATCTTTAGGATTCTCTATGTATAGTATCATGTCATCTGCAAACAGTGACAGCTTTATGTCTTCTTTTCCGATTTGGATTCCTTTTATTTCCTTTTCTTCTCTGATTGCTGTGGCTAAAACTTCTAAAACTATGTTGAATAAGAGTGGTGAGAGCGGGCAACCTTGTCTTGTTCCTGATCTTAGTAGAAATGCTTTCAGTTTTTCACCATTGAGGACGATGTTGGCTGTAGGTTTGTCATATATGGCCTTAATTATGTTGAGGAAACTTCCCTATATGCCTACTTTCTGGAGGGTTTTTATCATAAATGGGTGTTGAATTTTGTCAGAAGCTTTCTCTGCATCTATTGAGATGACCATACGATTTTCTCCTTCAGTTTGTTAATATGGTGTATCACGTTGATTGATTTGCATATATTGAAGAATCCTTGCATTCCTGGAATAAACCCCACTTGATCGTGGTGTATGATCCTTTTAATGTGCTGTTGGATTCTGTTTGCTAGTATTTTGTTGAGGATTTTTGCATCTATGTTCATCAGTGATATTGGCCTGTAGTTTTCTTTCTTTGTAACATCCTTGTCTGGTTTTGGTATCAGGGTGATGGTGGCCTCGTAGAATGAGTTTGGGAGTGTTCCTCCCTCTGCTATATTTTGGAAGAGTTTGGGAAGCATAGCTGTTAGCTCTTCTCTAAATGTTTGGTAGAATTCGCCTGTGAAGCCGTTTGGTCCTGGGCTTTTGTTTGTTGGAAGATTTTTAATCACAGTTTCAATTTCAGGGCTTGTGACTGGTCTGTTCATATTTTCTATTTCTTCCTGATGCAGTCTTGGCAGGTTGTGCATTTCTAAGAATTTGTCCATTTCTTCCAGGTTGTCCATTTTATTGGCATAGAGTTGCTTGTAGTAATCTCTCATGATCTTTTGTATTTCTGCAGTGTCAGTTGTTATTTCTCCTTTTTCATTTCTAATTCTATTGGTTTGGTCTTCTCCTTTGTTTTCTTGATGAGTCTGGCTAATGGTTTATCAATTTTGTTTATCTTCTCAAAGAACCAGCTTTTAGTTTTATTGATCTTTGCTATCGTTTCCTTCATTTCTTTTTTATTTATTTCTGATCTGATTTTTATGATTTCTTTCCTTCTGCTAACTTTGGGGTTTTTTTGTTCTTCTTCCTGTAATTGCTTTAGGTGCAAGGTTAGGTTGTTTATTCGAGATGTTTCCTGTTTCTTAAGGTAGGACTGTATTGCTATAAACTTCCCTCTTACAACTGCTTTTGCTCCATCCCATAGCTTTTGTGTCATTGTGTCTCCATTGTCATTTCTTTCTAGTTAGTTTTTGATTTCCTCTTTGATTTCTTCAGTGATCACTTCGTTATTAAGTAGTGTATTGTTTAGCCTCCATGTGTTTGTATTTTTTACAGATCTTTTCCTGTAATTTATATCTAGTCTCATAGCGTTGTGGTTGGAAAAGATACTTGATACAATTTCAGTTTTCTTAAATTTACCAAGGCTTGATTTGTGACCCAAGATATGATCTGTTCTGGAGCATGTTCCATGAGCACTTGAGAAAAATGTGTATTCTTTTGTTTTTGGATGGAATGTCCTATAAATATCAATTAAGTCCATCTTGTTTAATGTATCATTTAAAGCTTGTGTTTCCTTATTTATTTTCATTTTGGATGATCTGTCCATTGGTGAAAGTGGGGCGTCGAAGTCCCCTACTATGAATGTGTTACTGTCGATTTCCCCTTTTATGGCTGTTAGCATTTGCCTCATGTATTGAGGTGCTCCTATGTTGGGTGCATAAATATTTACAATTGTTATATCTTCTTCTTGGATCGATCCCTTGATCATTATGTAGTGTGCTTCTTTGTATCTTCTAATAGTCTTTATTTTAAAGTCTATTTTGTCTGATGTGAGAATTGCTACTCCAGCTTTCTTTTGGTTTCCATTTGCATGGAATATCTTTTTCCATCCCCTTACTTTCAGCCTGTTTGTTTTTTCTAGGTCTGAAGTGGGTCTCTTGTAGACAGCATATATATGGGTCTTGTTTTTGTATCCATTCAGCCAATCTGTGTCTTTTGGTGGGAGCATTTAGTCCATTTACATTTAAGGTAATTATCGATATGTATGTTCCGATTCCCATTTTCTTAATTGTTTTGGGTTCGTTATTGTAGGTCTTTTCCTTCTCTCGTGTTTCTTGCCTAGAGAAGTTCCTTTAGCATTTGTTGTAAAGCTGGTTTGGTGGTGCTGAACTCTCTCAGCGTTTGCTTGTCTGTAAAGGTTTTAATTTCTCCATCAAATCTGAATGAGATCCGTGCTGGGTAGAGTAGTCTTGGTTGCAGGTTTTTCTCCTTCATCACTTTAAATATGTCCTGCCAGTCCGTTCTGGCTTGCAGAGCTTCTGCTGAAAGATCAGCTGTTAACCTTATGCGGATTCCCTTGTGTATTATTTGTTGTTTTTCCCTTGCTGCTTTTAATATGTTTTCTTTGTATTTAAACTTTGACAGTTTGATTAGTATGTGTCTTGGCGTTATTCTCCTTGGATTTATCCTGTATGGGACTCTCTGTGCTTCCTGGACTTGATCAACTCTTTCCTTTCCCATATTAGGGAAGTTTTCAACTATAATCTCTTCAAATATTTTCTCAGTCCTTTTCTTTTTCTCTTCTTCTTCTGGAAACCCTATAATTCGAATGTTGGTGCATTTAATGTTGTCCCAGAGGTCTCTGAGACTGTCCTCAGTTCTTTTCATTCTTTTTTCTTTATTCTGCTCTGCAGTAGTTATTTCCACTGTTTTATCTTCCACGTCACTTATCTGTTCTTCTGCCTCAGTTATTCTGCCATTGAACCTTTCTAGAGTATTTTTAATTTCACTTATTGTTCATCTTTTCCTGTTTCATCTTTAGTTCTTCTAGGTCCTTGTTAAATGTTTCTTGCATTTTCTCTATTCTATTTCCAGGATTTTGGATCATCTTTACTATCATTATTCTGAATTCTTTTTCAGATAGACTGCCTATTTCCTCTTCATTTGTTAGGTCTGGTTGGTTTTTATCTTGCTCCTTCATCTGCTGTGTGTTTTTCTGTCTTCTCATTTTGCTTATCTTACTGTGTTTGGGGTCTCCTTTTTGCAGGCTGCAGGTTCGTAGTTCCTGTTGTTTTTGGTGTCTGTCCCCAGTGGCTAAAGTTGGTTCAGAGGGTTGTGTAGGCTTCCTTGTGGAGGGGACTCGTGCCTGTGTTCTGGTGGATGAGGCTGGATCTTGTCTTTCTGGTGGGCAGGTCCACGTCTGTTGGTGTGTTTTGGGGTGTCTGTGGCCTTATGATGATTTTAGGCAGCCTCTTTGCTAATGGGTGGGGTTGTGTTCCTGTCTTGCTAGTTGTTTGACATAGGGTGTCCAGCACTGTAGCTTTCTGGTCATTGCGTGAAGCTGGGTGTTGGTGTTGAGATGGAGATCCCTGGGAGATTTTCACCTTTTGATATTACGTGGAGCTGGGAGGTCTGTTGTGGACCAGTGTCCTGAAGTTGGCTCTCTCACCTCAGAGGCACAGCAGTGACTCCTGGCTGCAGCACCAAGAGCCTTTCATCCACACGGCTCAGAATAAAAGGGAGAAAAAGTAGAAAGAAAGAAAGAAAGAAAGAAAAAGAGAGAGAGAGAGAGAGGGAGGGAGGGAGGGGAGGGAGGGAGGAAGGGAGGGAGAGAGAGAAAGAAAAGAAAAAGAAAGGAAGGAAGAAAGGGAATAAAATAAGATAAAATAAAATAAAGTTATTAAAATAAAACATAATTATTAAGAAAAAATAATTTTTTCAAGTAAAAAAAAAAAACGGACGGATAGAACCCTAGGACAAATGGTGAAAGCAAAGCTATACAGACAAAATCTCACACAGAAGCATACACATACACACTCACAAAAAGAGGAAAAGGGGAAAAAGTAATAAATCTTGCTCTCAAAGCCCACCTCCTCATTTTGGGATGATTCATTGTCTATTCAGGTATTCCACAGATGCAGGGTACATCAAGTTGATTGTGGAGCTTTAATACGCTGCTCCTGAGGCTGCTGGGAGAGATTTCCCTTTCTCTTCTTTGTTTGCACAGCTCCTGGGGCTCAGTTTTTCATTTGGCCCCGCCTCCGCGTATAGGTCGCCGGGGGGCGTCTGTTCTTCGCTCAGACAGGATGGGGTTAAAGGAGCCGCTCATTCAGGGGCTCTGGCTCACTCAGGCCTGGGGGAGGTTGGGGTGCGGATGTGGGGCGAGCCTGCGGTGGCAGAGGCCGGCATGACGTTGCACCAGCCCGAGGCACGCCGTGCGTTCTTCCCGGGAAGTTGTCCCTGGATCCCGGGACCCTGGCAGTGGCGGGCTTCACAGGCTCCCCGGAAGGGAGGTGTGGATAGTGACCTGTGCTCGCACACAGGCTTCTTGGTGGCAGCAGCAGCCGCCTTAGTGTCTCATGCCCGTGTCTGGGGTCCGCGCTGTTAGCCGCAGCTCGCGCCCGTCTCTGGAGCTCCTTTAAGCAGCGCTCTTAATCCCCTCTCCTCGCGCACCAGGAAACAAAGAGGGAAGAAAAAGTCTCTTGCCTCTTCAGGAGGCCCAGACTTTTCTCCGGACTCCCTCCCGGCTAGCCGTGGCGCACTAGCCCCCTTCAGGCTGTGTTCACGCCGCCAACCCCAGTCCTCGCCCTGCAGTCCGACCGAAGCCCGAGCCTCAGCTCGGCGGGTGAGCAGACAAGCCTCTCTGGCTGGTGAGTGCTGGTTGGCACCGATCCTCTGTGCGGGAATCTCTCCGCTTTGCCCTCTGCACCCCTGTTGTTGTGCTCTCTTCCGCTGCTCCGAAGCTTCCCCCTCCGCCACCCGCAGTCTCCGCCCTCGAAGGGGCTTCCTAGTGTGTGGAAACCTTTCCTCCTTCACAGCTCCCTCGCACTGGTGCAGGTCCCGTCCCTATTCTTTTGTGTCTGTTTGTTCTTTTTTCTTTTGCCCTACCCAGGTACGTGGGGAGTTTCTTGCCTTTTAGGAGGCCTGAGGTCTTCTACTAGCGTTCAGTAAGTGTTCTGTAGGAGTTGTTCCACATGTAGATGTATTTCTGATGTATCTGTGGGGAGGAAGGTGATCTCCACGTCTTACTCTTCCACCATATTCCCCTGCACCCTCTTCTTATAACTTAAGCATACCTGCTAGTGTTGGAGAGTCTCATGCAGAGGCGGGGAGTGGCTGTGGCTCACTGTGGGGACAAGGACACTGGCCAATACCTCCTTTTTTTGTGGGGGCTGTCCTATGAATTGTGGGAGGTTTAGCAGAATCCCTAGCCTCCACTCTCTAAATGCCAGTAGCATTGCCCTCAACACCAGTCTTGACAATCAAAAATACCTCTGGGCATTGTCAAATGTCCCCTAGGGGCAAAATTGACTCTTGCTGAGAATCCTTGCTTTACCAAGATAAATGCACTGTCACACAGTGCCAGCCCTGAGGACTTCCAGGTCCTGCAAGATGCTGCAGTGAGCCCTGACTATGCTCCTCTGGACACTTCTCATGCCCAGACATTGACATATGCCCTCTTTAAGCCTAGAGAGTCTGTCAGCTGAAGCACTAAGCAATCCTACCACAAAAAGAAGCCCACCTCTGTAGAAAGAGCTGGTGGCCCAGCAACTGTTTGTAGTCGTGCCGTTGTGCAACAAAGAAATCAGAACCACTGGGATCGTCCTTGAACACAAGAGAAAGGAAATGAGATAGTGTAATCAAGGGCTTCAGAGAGACAAAGGTATTGAGACAGTTACAGTGTCTTCAGACTCAGGATTTGTTGTGAGAAGCGTTTTACAACTTTGCATCAAGCACGTTGCCCTTGTTTGGAATCATGGATGAAATATTTTAAAACTTCTCTTCCTCAAAACCAAGGCAAAATTTCCTTCTGCCAAAATAAGAAATCCTTTTTATTTTGAAAAGTCTCTGGTACTTGGGCCTCAGTAAACGTTTTGAGTTAATGGGGCAAAACCAAGCAAAGCATTTGATGGCCACACAGCACTTTCTGTTTATACCCACCAATTGTCAAGGAATATTCCCAACAAGGTGTGAAGTAGAAAGCCCTGCCCAACTCCTCCCTTGCATGTGCCTTTTTGACACCATAAATAAATACAGATGTGGCTCTACCCTATCTGGGACTGGGAGTTAGATCAGGCCCAGGCCAAATTTCATCTAACTACCTTACACACAGCTCACCAGAACATAACTCTGCTCCTGTGGGCTGCCATGAATCCCTTTTCACAGGCTCACCTCCAAAGGTCTGATAAGACTGGTTGAAGGTAGAGCTTAATCCTCTAATTCCAGAAAGGATGTTTTCAGTTAGATTTTAATTTTACCCTCACTACATCACTTCCGTACAGTCCGAAATAGACAAAAGGAATTTATTTAAGGTGGAAAACTTTTAAATCCTATTGATACTTACATAAAGCTTGGTTTTCTAGCATCTCACCAGGCATTGGGACGTTCTTAGCACTGTTTCCAGGGAGGGCAGCATTGAGAGTTGCAAGGGCTCTGGGCATAGCTCGTAAATTGATTGACAGCCTTAAGCTTCCAAAGTAAATTTCTGAAACCGAAGTAATTTTTTCGCAGACATGTGATACTTCAGAATTCCAAAGGGAGAAGTAAGTCTTATTTTTAAAATAAACTTTTAAGTTTGAAAACAAAACCAGACAAGCAGTGCAGAAAGAACAGCTCTAAATTGAATTTCAAAGTGTGTCTTTGTCTGGAGCCCCTCTCCTGACTCCCAGCCACAGCCTTTATTCTGGTCCTCATCTGCACTGTTAGAATGACTTCAGGGCCGGTGCCTTCCCAACTTCACAATATTACCTTCTCTGTTGCACTTTAAAAGTTGCTGCCCAGCATCCTTTCCTTAAAGCCCACTCTAGATAATGTCACTTTTCCACTCAAAACCTCCGTCCTCATCACTGAATACAAAATAAAGCCCAAACTGCTGGCTGTGGCCTTCAAGGCTCTCTAGGATCTGGTCCAATTTATTTCTCTAGGTTTTTCTGCTTATGCCTTATGTTCAAGACAAACAAGATTCATCAGCTTCCCCTAAACCAGAACTCTACTTTTCTACTTCCATGCGTCTGTCAGGGCCGGCTTCCTGGGTGTGTGACCTGTGCAGTCACACATTGACCCATGATCAGAAGGACCTTGAGCTTGGTTTAATGATCTGCTATTGCCATTTTTAAACTCTTAAATATCTTTTGAGTTGTATCTATTGGGTGAAGTCCAGTGGGTGGACGGAGCATGCAGACAAGCAGAGGAGTTACCTTAACGTGCACATCTGCACCCGTTGATTTCCTAACTGTTTGCATAGTGGTGCCCTCACCTCCCAGTATGGAAATCTGTCCCCACAGTGAGTGCAGAGTGGGAGTTCCGTGGTAAATGTGCTACCCTATGACTGATTAAGCAGTGTGCTGATAGCCCCAATAACCAAAACTTGCTTCAAACACAGAAGACAAACAGTGTTCTAAAAAACACAAATGATTAAGGAATCCTGTCATATTCTTGTTCCCTAGATTAGCCAACTGCTTATGCTGAAAATGATGACACAGAAGGAAAAGGAAAGATAGGGCAGCCCATAATTCCTTTTCCTTCCAAACCTTCCTCACTCATCAGGAAGCTGAAGTGGAGAGAGTGATAGTAGACAGTGCGGTTGTCAAGAAGTGAAATAAAACCAGCTACGTACGTTTTGTGCGGTGTTTTCATTGTTATGGTAAGAGCAAAATACATACCCACATGCAAGCCACGAAATTAGAGAATTCTTATTTTGATGGTTCTGCATATGAGTTAATGCTCTGATACTTACATTTTATTTTATTTTATTTTTATAGGCTAATATACCATTTATTATAATTTTTAAAGAATCAGTATCAAATGAGTACTTAGTATCAAATGAGTATCAGTATCAAATGCGTATTTAGTACTCTAATGAGTTACTAAATTTTATTTTATTTATTTATTTATTTTACATCTTTATTGGAGTATAATTGCTTTACAATAGTGTGTTAGTTTCTGCTTTATAACAAAGTGAATCAGTTATACATATACATATGTTCCCACATCTCTTCCCTCTTGCGTCTCCCTCGCTCCCACCCTCCCTATCCCACCCCTCTAGGTGGTCACAAAGCACTGAGCTGATCTCCCAGTGCTATGCGGCTGCTTCCCACTAGCTATCTGTTTTACGTTTGGTAGTGTATATATGTCCATGCCACTCTCTCGCTTTATCACAGCTTACCCTTCCCCCTCCCCATATCCTCAAGTCCATTCTCTAGTAGGTCTGTGTCTTTATTCCTGTCTTACCCCTAGCTTCTTCATGACATTTTTTTTCTTAAATTGCATATATATATGTGTTAGCATATGGTATTTGTCTTTCTCTTTCTGACTTACTTCACTCTGTATGACAGACTCTAGGTCCATCCACCTCATTACATAGCTCAATTTCATTTCTTTATGGCTGAGTAATATTCCATTGTATATATGTACCACATCTTCTTTATCCATTCATCTGATGATGGACACTTAGGTTGTTTCCATCTCCGGGCTATTGTAAATAGAGCTGCAATGAACATTTTGGTACATGACTCTTTTTGAATTATGGTTTTCTCAGGGTATATGCCCAGTAGTGGGATTGCTGGGTCATATGGTAATTCTATTTGTAGTTTTATAAGGAACCTCCATACTGTTCTCCATAGTGGCTGTACCAATTCACATTCCCACCAGCAGTGCAAGAGTGTTCCCTTTTCTTCACACCCTCTCCAGCATTTATTGTTCCTAGATTTTTTGATAATGGCCATTCTGACTGGTGTGAGATGATATCTCATTGTAGTTTTGATTTGCATTTCTCTAAAGATTAATGAAGTTGAGCATTCTTTCCTGTGTTTCTTGGCAACCTACATATCTTCTTTGGAGAAATGTCTATTTACGTCTTCTGCCCACTTCTGGATTGGGTTGTTTCTTTTTTTGATATTGAACTGCATGAGCTGCTTGCAAATTTTGGAGATTAATCCTTTGTCAATTGCTTCATTTGCAAATATTTTATCCCATTCTGAGGGTTGTCTTTTGGTCTTGTTTATGGTGTCCTTTGCTGTGCTAAAGCTTTGAAGTTTCATTAGGTCCCATTTGTTTATTTTTGTTTTTATTTCCATTTCTCTGGGAGGTGGGTCAGAAAGCATCTTGCTGTGATTTATGTCATAGAGTGTTCAGCCTATGTTTTCCTCTAAGAGTTTGATAGTTTCTGGCCTTACATTTAGGTCTTTAATCCATTTTGAGCTTATTTTTGTGTATGGTGTTAGGGAGTGCTCTAATCTCATACTTTCACATGCACCTGTCCAGTTTTCCCAGCACCACTTATTGAAGAGGCTGTCCTTTCTCCACTGTACATTCCTGCCTCCTTTATCAAAGATAAGGTGGCCATATGTGTGTGGGTTTATCTCTGGGTTGTCTATCCTGTTCTATTGATCTATCTGTTTTTGTGCCAGTACCATACTGTTTTGATTACTGTAGCTTTGTAGTATAGTCTGAAGTCAGGGAGCCTGATTCCTCCAGCTCAGTTTTTCGTTCTCAAGATTGCTTTGGCTATTTGGGGTCTTTTTTGTTTCCATACAAATAGTGAAATTTTTTGTTCTAGTTCTGTGAAAAATGCCCGTGGTAGTTTGATAGGGACTGCATTGAATCTGTAGACTGCTTTGGTTAGTATAGTTATGTTCACAATGTTGATTCTTCCAATCCAAGAACATGGTATATCTCTCCATCTATTCGTATCATCTTTAATTTCTTTCATCAGTGTCATAATTTTCTGCATACAGGTCTTTTGTCTCCTTAGGTAGGTTTAATCCTAGATATTTTATTCTTTTTCTTGCAGTGGTAAATGGGAGTGTTTTCTTGATTTCACTTTCAGATTTTTCATCACTAGTGTATAGGAATGCCAGAGATTTCTGTGCATTAATTTTGTATCCTGGTACTTTATGGAATTCATTGATTAGCTCTAGTAGTTTTCTGGTAGCATCTTTAGGATTCTCTGTGTATAGTATCATGTCATCTGCAAACAGTGACAGCTTTACTTCTTCTGTTCCGATTTGGATTCCTTTTATTTCTTTTTCTTCTCTGATTGCTGTGGCTAAAACTTCCAAAGCTATGTTGAATAAGAGTGGTGAAAGTGGGCAACCTTGTCTTGTTCGTGATCTTATTGGAAATGCTTTCAGTTTTCCACCATTGAGGACGATGTTATCTGTGATATTGTCTTATATGGCCTTTATTATGTTGAGGAAAGTTCCCTCTGTGCCTACTTTCTGGAGGGTTTTTATCATAAATGGGTGTTGAATTTTGTCGAAAGCTTTCTCTGCATCTATTGAGATGATCATATGGTTTTTCTCCTTCAGTTTGTTAATATGGTGTATCACGTTGATTGATTTGCGTATATTGAAGAATCCTTGCATTCCTGGAATAAACCCCACTTGATCATGGTGTATGATCCTTTTAATGTGCTGTTGGATTCTGTTTGCTAGTATTTTGTTGAGGATTTTTGCATCTATGTTCATCAGTGATATTGGCCTGTAGTTTTCTTTCTTTGTAACATCCTTGTCTGGTTTTGGTATCAGGGTGATGGTGGCCTCGTAGAATGACTTTGGGAGTGTTCCTCCCTCTGCTATATTTTGGAAGAGTTTGGGAAGCATAGCTGTTAGCTCTTCTCTAAATGTTTGATAGAATTCGCCTGTGAAGCCATTTGGTCCTGAGCTTTTGTTTGTTGGAAGATTTGTAATCACAGTTTCAATTTCAGTGCTTGTGACTGGTCTGTTCATATTTTCTATTTCTTCCTGATGCAGTCTTGGCAGGTTGTGCATTTCTAAGAATTTGTCCATTTCTTCCAGGTTGTCCATTTTATTGGCATAGAGTTGCTTATAGTAATCTCTCATGATCTTTTGTATTTCTGCAGTGTCAGTTGTTACTTCTCCTTTTTCATTTGTAATTCTATTGATTTGAGTCTTCTCCCTTTTTTTCTTGATGAGTCTGGCTAATGGTTTATCAATTTTGTTTATCTTCTCAAAGAACCAGCTTTTAGTTTTATTGATCTTTGCTATCGTTTCCTTCATTTCCTTTTTATTTATTTCTGATCTGACTTTTATGATTTCTTTCCTTCTGCTAACTTTGGGGGTTTTTTGTTCTTCTTTCTCTAATTGCTTTAGGTGCAAGGTTAGGTTGTTTATTCGAGATGTTTCCTGTTTCTTTTGGTTGGATTGTATTGCTATAAACTGCCCTCTTGCAACTGCTTTCACTGCATCCCATAGGTTTTGGGTCGTCATGTCTGCATTGTCATTTGCTTCTAGTTAGTTTTTGATTTCCTCTTTGATTTCTTCAGTGATCACTTCGTTATTAAGTAGTGTATTGTTTAGCCTCCATGTGTTTGTATTTGTGTGTGTGTGTGTGTGTGTGTGTGTTTGTATTTTTACAGATCTTTTCCTGTAATTGATATCTAGTCTCATAGCGTTGTGGTCAGAAAAGGTACTTGATACAATTTCAATTTTCTTAAATTTACCAAGGCTTGATTTGTGACCCAAGATATGATCTATCCTGGAGGATGTTCCATGAGCACTTGAGAAAAATGTGTATTCTTTTGTTTTTGGATGGAATGTCCTATAAATATCAATTAAGTCCATTTTGTTTAATGTATCATTTAAAGCTTGTGTTTCCTTATTTATTTTCATTTTGGATGATCTGTCCATTGGTGAAAGTGGTGCGTCGAAATCCCCTACTATGAATGTGTTACTGTCGATTTCCCCTTTGCCTCATGTATTGAGGTGCTCCTGTGTCGGGTGCATAAATATTTACAATCGTTATATCTTCTTCTTGGATCGATCCCTTGATCATTATGTAGTGTGCTTCTTTGTCTCTTCTAATAGTCTTTATTTTAAAGTCTATTTTGTCTGATATGAGAATTGCTACTCCAGCTTTCTTTTGGTTTCCATTTGCATGGAATATCTTTTTCCATCCCCTTACTTTCAGTCTGTTTGTTTTTTCTAGGTCTGAAGTGGGTCTCTTGTAGACAGCATATATATGGGTCTTGTTTTTGTATCCATTCAGCCAATCTGTGTCTTTTGGTGGGAGCATTTAGTCCATTTACATTTAAGGTAATTATCGATATGTATGTTCCGATTCCCATTTTCTTAATTGTTTTGGGTTCGTTATTGTAGGTTTTTTCCTTCTCTCGTGTTTCTTGCCTAGAGAAGTTCCTTTAGCATTTGTTGTAAAGCTGGTTTGGTGGTGCTGAACTCTCTCAGCTTTTGCTTGTCTGTAAAGGTTTTAATTTCTCCATCAAATCTGAATGAGATCCGTGCTGGGTAGAGTAGTCTTGGTTGCAGGTTTTTCTCCTTCATCACTTTAAATATGTCCTGCCAGTCCGTTCTGGCTTGCAGAGTTTCTGCTGAAAGATCAGCTGTTAACCTTATGCGGATTCCCTTGTGTATTATTTGTTGTTTTTCCTTTGCTGCTTTTAATATGTTTTCTTTGTATTTAATTTTTGACAGTTTGATTAATATGTGTGTTGGCATATTTCTCCTTGGATTTATCCTGTATGGGACTCTCTGTGCTTCCTGGACTTGATCAACTATTTCCTTTCCCATATTAGGGAAGTTTTCAACTGTAATCTCTTCAAATATTTTCTCAGTCCCTTTCTTTTTCTCTTCTTCTTCTGGAAACCCTATAATTCGAATGTTGGTGCATTTAATGTTGTCCCAGAGGTCTCTGAGACTGTCCTCAGTTCTTTTCATTCTTTTTTCTTTATTCTGCTCTGCAGTAGTTATTTCCACTGTTTTATCTTCCAAGTCACTTATCCGTTCTTCTGCCTCTGTTATTCTGCTATCGATCCCATCTAGAGTATTTTTAATTTCATTTATTGTGTTGTTCATTGTTGCTTGTTTCATCTTTAGTTCTTTTAGGTCCTTGTTAAATGTTTCTTGCATTTTGTCTATTCTATTCCCAAGATTTTGGATCATCTTTACTGTCATTATTCTGAATTCTTTTTCAGGTAGACTGACCATTTCCTCTTCATTTGTTAGGTCTGGTTGGTTTTTATCTTGCTCCTTCATCTGCTGTGTGTTTTTCTGTCTTCTCATTTTGCTTATCTTACTGTGTTTGCGGTCTCCTTTTTGCAGGCTGCAGGTTCGTAGTTCCCGTTGTTTTTGGTGTCCGCAGTGGCTAAAGTTGGTTCAGTGGGTTGTGTAGGCTTCCTTGTGGAGGGGACTCGTGCCTGTGTTCTGGTGGATGAGGCTGGATCTTGTCTTTCTGGTGGGCAGGTCCATGTCTGTTGGTGTGTTTTGGGGTGTTTGTGGAGTTACTATGATTTTAGGCAGCCTGTCTGCTAATGGGTGGGGTTGTGTTCCTGTCTTGCTAGTTGTTTGGCATAGGGTGTCTAGCACTGTAGCTTGCTGGTCGTTGAGTGAAGCTGGGTGCTGGTGTTGAGATGGAGATCTCTGGGAGATTTTCGCCATTTGAAATTATGTGGAGCTGAGAGGTCTCTTGTGGACCAGTGTCCTGACGTTGGCTCTCCCACCTCAGAGGTCCAGGAGTGACTCCTGGCTGCAGCACCAAGAGCCTTTCATCCTCACGGCTCAGAATAGAAGGGAGAAAAAGTAGGAAGAAAGAAAGAGAGAAAGAGAGGAAGAGAGGAAGAGAGAAGGAGAGGAGAGAAGGAAAGAAGAAAGGAAGGAAGGAAAGAAGGAACGAAAGAAAGAAAGGAGGGAGGGAGGGAGAGAGGAAGGAGGGAAGGAAAGAAGGAAGGAAGGACGGAAAGCAGGAAAGAAAGAAAGAAGAAAAGAAAAAAGATAAAATAAAGTAAGATAAAATAAAATAAAGTAATTAAAATAAAAAATAATTATTAATAAAAAAATTTTTTTTAAGAAAAAAAAGGAACGGATAGATCCCTAGGACAAATGGTGGAAGCAAAGCTATACAGACAAAATCTCACACAGAAGCATACAGATGCACATTCACAAAAAGACAAAAAGGGGAAAAAATAATAAATCTTGCTCTCAAAGTCCACCTCCTCAATTTGGGATGATTCATTGTCTATTCACGTATTCCACAGATGCAGGGTACATCAAGTTGATTGTGGAGCTTTAATCCGCTGCTTCTGAGGCTGCTGGGAGAGATTTCCCTTTCTCTTCTTTGTTCTCACAGCTCCCGGGGCTTAGCTTTGGATTTGGCCCCGCCTGTGCGTTTAGGTCACTGGAGGGTGTCTGTTCTTCGCTCAGACAGGATGGGGTTAAAGGAGCAGCTGCTTCGGGGTCTCTGCCTCACTCAGGCCGGGGGGAGGGTGGGGTATGGAGTGTGGGAAGAGCCTGCGGCGGCAGAGGCCGGCGTGACGTTGCACCAGCCTGAGGCGCGCCATGCGTTCTCCTGAGGAAGTTGTCCCTAGATCCCGGGACCCTGGCAGTGGCGGGCTTCACAGGCTCCCCGGAAGGGGGGTGTGGATAGTGACCTGTGCTCGCACACAGGCTTCTTGGTGGCGGCAGCAGCAGCCTTAGCGTGTCATGCCTGTCTCTGGGGTCCGCGCTTTTAGCCGTGGCTCTGCGCCCGTCTCTGGAGCTCCTCCAAGCAGCGCTCTCAATCCCCCCTCCTCGCGCACCAGGTAACAAAGAGGGAAGAGAGAGTCTCTTGCCTCTTCGGCAGGTCCAGACTTTTCTCCGGACTCCCGCCCGGCTAGCTGTGGCGCACTAGCCCCCTTCAGGCTGTGTTCACGCCGCCAACCCCAGTCCTCGCCCTGCAGTCCGACCGAAGCCGGAGCCTCAGCTCGGCGGGTGAGCAGACAAGCCTCTCTGGCTGGTGAGTGCTGGTCGGCACCGATCCTCTGTGCGGGAATCTCTCCGCTTTGCCCTCTGCACCTCTTGCTGTGCTCTCCTCTGCGGCTCCGAAGCTTCCCCCCTCCGCCACCCGCAGTCTCCGCCCTCGAAGGGGCTTCCTAGTGTGTGGAAACCTTTCCTCCTTCACAGCTCCCTCGCACTGGTGCAGGTCCTGTCCCTTTTCTTTTGTGTCTGTTTGTTCTTTTTTCTTTTGCCCTACCCAGGTACGTGGGGAGTTTCTTGCCTTTTGGGAGGACTGAGGTCTTCTGCCAGCGTTCAGTAGGTGTTCTGTAGGAGTTGTTCCACGTGTAGATGTATTTCTGGTGTATCTGTGGGGAGGAAGGTGATCTCCGCGTCTTACTCTTTCGCCATCTTCCCCTCCGATACTTATATTTTAACCTGGCACTGTACAGTATAAATTCAAACTATAAAATTCATGCTAATTTTAATTTGCTTTACTTAGAACAACACTAAATAGCAAATAAAAGACCCTGTGCCAAGTTGAAGCTGTGGAAGAAACGAAGAGGTTTTATATTTTGAGTATCTTAAATGGCACCTTCCTGCTTTTTCAATAAGAGGCCCACATATTCATTTTGCACTCGACCCGGGAAAAAATTATGTAGCCAACCTTAGCCTTTACTCAAGCTTTATTTTTCTCTAGAAACCCCTTCCCTTTTCCCTTTCCTCTCCACAAAAGGGACTGCTCAGTCTCCACCTGTCAAAATCCAGCCCTGATTCTTCAACATTCCACTCAATGCCTCATCTATGGAGCTGTCCCTGATCTTCCCAGAAATGATTGTTTCCACAGCATTGCACAACTGTGAGTTACTTAGCAGAGTAATTTGTGTGTGTGTATGTATGTATGATATATATAATGTATATATTCTCCTAATAGGTGTCAGTTAAGCTTTCTCAACGGCAAGGATGGTTATGTTCTTCTTTGCTTCCCTATGGCTCTTTGCACATCTCGTCCTAAATCAGTCCTCAATAAGTGTTTGCAAGGGGAATGACATGGTCAAAGCTGCTTTTGCTGCCCACAGGTCATATGCATAGAGGAAGAGTGGTCCAAGAAGTTTTTGTCTCAATTTATTGTAGTCCCACAATTAGTGGGCATCTCTCTCACTACTCTCAGGTTGCTTCAGTAAGATCTAAATCTGGTTTTGTTTTTCAGTTCTAGGGGAAACTTTTGTCAGGTAACTCCATGATGTGAAGATTCTATTTCCACAAAAATTCAAGGTGGTCTACTGCAATGAACTGAGCTGTGTCCCCCCTCCCCAAATTCATATTGAAACACTACCCCCGTCCTATGCATTTAGAGTAAGGAAGTAATTAAGGTAAATGATGACATAAGGATGGAGTCTTGACCCAGTAGGATTGGTGTCCTTGTAAGAGGAGACACCAGAGAGCCCTCTCTCTCTCTCTCCCCTCCCCCTTGTGAAAGACAGCAAGAGGGTGGCCATATGTGAGCCAGGAAGAGCTCTCACCAGGAACGAAATCGGCTGGCACCTTGATCTTGGGCTTTCCAGCCTGCACAACTGTGAGAAAATAAATTTCTGTTTAAGCCACCCAGTCTATGGTATTTCGTTGTGGCAGCCCAAGCAGACTAATACTTCTACCACTCTTGTCACTGCTGATTGGCATGGAAGAAGCTTTATCCCAGGTAAAAACAGCTATGGCAGGAAATTTTTTCAGGATATATGGGAGGAGAGGGAACTTCATTTTGTTATTGCATAGATAATTGCAGTACTAAATTAGAAATAGCCATAGCTAGAGTGATGTTGCCCAAAGTGTAAGTCATAGGCCACCTACAAAAACACACTAAAGCAGAGTTTCTGGAACTAAAGCCCTCAAATGTGCACTTTGAACAAACACTGAAATGTGAAAAGCTGAGTCAAAGCCATACAAAGAAATGCAGCTGAAGACTCTGGGTGGAAAGGCTGAGGTCTTGACTGCCTTCTAATTAAGACACTTTAATACTAGGGGCAATTGAAATGAAAAACTTAGCAGGGTTTAGATGAGCAAATCACGAGGAAATTATCCCTAAATAAAGAAGAATAGAACCAGAACGAGGAAAAACACCCTCCCAGTCAGTTGTTTTTTTTTTTTTGGCCGTGCCCCGAGGCATGAGGGACCTTAGTTCCCTGAACAGGGATCGAACCCTCACCCCTGTAGTAGAAGCACAGATTCTTAACCACTGGACCACCAGGGAAGTCCCCCAGTCACTTCTTGATAAGGTCTCACCAATAATCTAACGTGAAGGCGCCAAGATGACGTCAGAATCATACTGTAGTCAGGGCTGTGTATGCTGGTCAGTATGAAGCTTAAGTGACCGAGTCAGTTGTACATAATACAAGCAACAGTATGACTTCATATATTCTCATTTTATCTTTTAACTTACTAAGTCCAGACATAAAAGATCCACTAAGAAAGTTTTAGGGTTTTTTGTTGTTTGTTGTGCTATGCACTGGGTAGCCTTAGCTTTCCACTGTGATCTTAACTCTGGACTCTGCGATGAACAGGTCAAATGCATTTTGCCTTATTCCTTCCAGTGTGTACTACAGGGAACTCTGCAATGCACCTCACTCCTGATCCAGTCCAGGCACCATGCTAGGACTGGGCAAACAAAGGCAAATTTAGATACAGTCCCTGCCCAGGGGTAGGAGGAGACAGAAAGAAAGGAAAGAAGGGGAACTGGCACACCTAGGGACAAGGATATCCCACTTGATGCCCAGTGTAAGATATACAGGCTACAGTGACCCTCAAACATGGAGCACTCATATCCATCTGTCACTGTTCAATTAAAACACACAAGAGCTGAGAAGCAACCACATACAAGGCAAGGGCCTGGGGAAAGAGATGCATTTGGGTACTACCCCTCATCTCTGCAGTCTAGCTCAGAGAAAACCAACCAATTTAAAAACCTCTGGGAGAGCAACTCCTAAACTAGACATAATAGCAATCTCACCATATACAATTACCCAAATTTGAATATCCTTATAGATTTTGGGGGGAAGACAACAAAAATTTCACTGTTGGAAATTACAAAATCTTCATCTACTTTAAACTGAATTATGTTTATATGCCCTGTGATTTAATTAAACCTATTTAGAAAATATGGACTTAAATGGAACAGGAATTTCCTAAACCACTGTTTTATCCAATAGATAGTTTGTCTGAAGGTGGCGTGTGAAAGAAGATAAACCTCGTAGTTTTTAGTTTTTTGGTTGAATTGGGTGACCTGTATTGTATTTAAGAGGTGTGTCTCTTCTTTTTTACCTTTGGAAGCTTTTAAGATAACAGACACTTCTAACTTTTAATCTGAATCTAACTTCTGTCCCTAAGACTCCACCTTCCTTTGTCAAGTTTATTTGAGCACAGCGTTCAGCGTTTAAGGTATACCTGTAGTCAGTTCTTTTTAAATGGGCAGTAGTAACATTATAGTTTTCTAAGCTTGGGCTTCTATTTCTTTAGTAACTTTTCTAACCATATCATTACATAAACAATATATTTCAATTCTACATTGCTTTTATACATATCAGACATTGGGAAAGACTGCCAAATCTAACGGAGGCAAATTAGCATGGTTAAGGGCATGAGGTGTGAAAAATGGCGTGAATTCAAATTTTGACTTTGTCGCTATTCTCTGAACGTCCTTACTTTACCTCTTTGTGCCTCACTTTCTGCATTGGTAAAATATGTATATTAATAACTGCCTCTAGGAGTTCTGTAAATTAAGTCAGGAGATACAAGTAAACTATAGGGAAGTAATTTATATAAAGCACAGTAGCCTGTAATATGCTATCCATTATTTGATTAGTATTATCACCTGTGTTTCCACAATCCTTCCATATTCCTTATAACTCTGAAAGTCTGAGTCTACTGTATTTGCTCATCATCTTGTGCAGTCACTTTGAAAATATAAGTAATCCTCATGCAGTATCCACTTCCTATGGGGGGTGGGGTAGAGGGAGCAGTCTGGGAAAAAATGAACAACCCCAAGTCTAAGATGTTGATCAGGTCCGTGGACTGGAAGTGGAAGCATCATATTTCTTGGGACTATAAGATACACAGCTGTCTGAAAACATGAGCCCTATGGAGAAAAGTAAAAGAATTCACATTGCAGCAAGGAAAGGAATTCTTAAAATAAGAATCTAAATGAAGCTAGAATATTGCCAAATACAATCACTGGAGGCATCTGTTGAACACTGCCTAATGGGAAATGGCTTAGTCATTTTTTCCACAATTACTTTTGCAATATTTCTATTCTGAATTGATAACTGCCACAAGGGCAATACACAGTAAACAACCGGATAGCCTGATATTTTTACTTTGCAGGGGTTCCTCACTACTTGAGCCATGAACCTCTTTGGAAGCATGGTGAAGCCCATGAACTCCATCTCAGAATAATGTTCTTAAATATATAAAATAAAATATGCAGCATGACAAAGGAAATCAACAATATTGGAGTAGAGTTACTAAAATATTTTTTCATTCTGGAAAGACAAATTTCTGAGAGTATTGCATGGGTAGCCTTCATGCAATGAAAAAAAAAATCTAGTGGCAGACCTAGAAACTATAGTCCTCAAGAATTAATGAGCATAAATGAAATTTAGAAATATTTGTAACAACCAGAACATGGTATGAAAATAGCTATGATTTCAATTAGTGATAAACTCACAGGTACTGCTTCTGCTTCTGTGGCTGTTTACCCATATTAATAATGAAAGGAAATGGTAGCGTCCATGGAAAAGTTAAGGAAAATAAGGATATTTTTTTCTCTCATGTGAGGCCACAGACCCCAGGTCAAGAAGATTTGATTTGGATAAACTGAATCACAGGGAAGTCAGAGCCTTTCATCACCATGTGCTTTCCCATTATGATCTTCTGCATCCTCACTGAGGACAGTGCTTCTCATTAATATCCTTCATGGTTTCCCCCAATTTCCTTTGAGCTTTGAGGAAAAAGCTCATCTCAACAACATCTTTCTGAAGCCAGCCTGAAGGACAAGGAGGCCTCCCAGCAATGGCCACGATTCCTCAAAGCCAGTATCTAATCTGTTTATTCTGCTTTTTCTGATGTGGACAAATGGTGTAGGTCTGGTTCTACAGATCTCCTTGAAGCCCTGTTCTCTGCTGTTGCCACTGGTATTTAGCATTTGAGAGCAGAGTTGTGAGGAACAAGGTGCTTATCTCTCTTGTTCCTGTGTGGGAATCTCAGCAGCCACACTTCCTGGGGACTCCTTGTGGAGGGGAGATGTTGGACCCATCTGCCGTCAACCCAGGAAGCTTGAGGATGCTCAGTGCTGGCTCTTCAGGGACCAGATCCTCTCTGTTTGATGTTCCAGACCCCCTCCCACTTCAGTGGACCATGGTGCTGGCTTTGGTGTTTGCTTAAATGTCTTTATCTTTTTTGTGTGTGTGTGGCCACCCACGGCAAATATCTTTATCTTAAAGAGACAACTTTGAAGAGAGACTAAGCATGGTCATGGAGCACGATTGAGGTATCTGTAAAGGCTTTACCTTTTGGTGGGTGACCGTCTCTAAGCACCATATTGCTTGCCCTGTCACCTTAGGACTCACCTTCTCCTAACCTTCACCAGGCATTCAGGGTCCCACTGGCAGCAGCGAGTGAATCCTGACCAGAGGTTGCACATATGCCCAGAACTTTCCCTTACCCAACCCAAACCTACCCACTGCCTGCTGTCCAGTTTTTTCAGGGCTCTGCTTTCAACTTCCCAAGGTGAGCTACTTGCATGGTACAAGTTGAGGTGTCCATTGATGGTAGATGGTCAGTCATTGGGGCACGAGTGTCCTGCTCACACTGTGTAGGTGGAGAAAATAATCCATTTTGGTTGCTTTATTTAAAGAAGTCACACTAGTGGTGACATTTTAGGGTAAACCAGTGAGATTGTGGAAAAGAGAACAAAGGAAAAAATGTCTGGCCTGTAACTTAAAGATAACCATATAATTTATAGTCCCAATCAGAATAACTCAGAGAGTGAAAGGTGGCTCTGTTAATAATTACTCCAGAACAATAGGCATAAACCATGGTTTTGATGATCCTACACTTAGAAGGTGGCGAGTATGCAAATTATTGTGTGTTTTGTGAGGTTTTTCTGGGGAAGATGGTTCATAATTATCATCATGCTTAAAGAGGTCTGTGACACAAAGGTTAACAGCCAGTAGTGTGTACACATTTAGAGGCAGGTGGCATAGTGGAGTCTGAAGTGAAATGAAGTCTTCATTCCAGAATTTAAGACCGTAACATCAAACAAGTTCTTTGCCTCTTAAGGCTGCTGTTCTACTCATTTAAGAAAATGAGGATAACACCTTCTTGACAGGTGTATACAAAAGAAGGTCCCTGTCACCAAATGGTTAAGTGTATAGATAATTACGTATAAATATCATGTTCCCCTTGATCCCTGTAACACTTTTTCCCTCTGACTTCTGTGCATTGGTAAAGACAATGTTATATCAAGATTAAATTACAAAAAAATTCACTCAATTTCACCACCCTAACACATTCTTACCCTCCTTCCTAATTTCTAGTTTTTAATGCTATAAGTCTACATACAAGTTTGCCTTCTGTATATATTTCCCACTTGAGATAGCTATCTACATTTTTCTTTTCATAGCATTACAAGAGTCTATCAGGTCGTACCATGATGGATCTTGCTCTTGACTATATATTCCAATTCAGTGTTTTAATATTTTAAGTAAAATTGCAGTAGATAACTTTACCTTTCTTTTCCCTATTGAATAATTTCTTTTCCCTGTTGATTAATTTCCTTAGAAGCATTCCAGTATGAAATTCAGTTTTTCAAAGAATGTGAACATTATTACCACTCTTGTGTAGAACCAAACTGCTTTTATATAGCTGTTTGGATTAACTTACACTAACCTGGCCCTTTGAGACTGTAATTACACTCTAACCTGTTCAATGTTGAAAATTATTTTGTTTTTAATTTAAATTTAGTCATGAAATTGGTGCCTTGACTTGGTGTAGTTTGAAGTTGTTTTATTACTAGCAAAGTTGAATATGAACAACTTTTAATATGTACAATGTTAACTTCCTTTTATGTAAATTATTTTGTCCTTTTCCCATCAATCTGTTGATTCTGATGCCTTTATAAGTAGGGGTTTTTCACAGTATTAGTGATTGGTCTTTTTTCTTTTTATTCTTGATTATAAAACTAACATTTGTTTATAAAATCAAATATTTGTGTTAAAAACCATTAAAAATTAGAAAAACTACACAAAGCACCACTACTTAAGTTTTAGCATGTTTTTGTCTCTTATTTTTTTAAGTTATGTGTTAAATATTTTTGTCTGATTACAAAAGTAATGTGTACACCATTCCACCATATGGATGTATCATGATTATTTCTCCAGTGCTGGACATTTAGGTTGGTCCCAGTTTATTACAAATAATGTCTTTCAGACTATTCTTGGATGTAAATCCTCTCCTTTATGCAGAGGATAGAGTATTGGATGTAGGATTATGTGTCAGAGAAAAGAAATATCTCAAGATTCTGGGTATGTATTGCCAATTTGCCTTCCAGAAGGATAAGATCAACCCATCAGGATTTAGCTGGCTGTCTCACAAAACCCTCCCCTGCAATGAGTATAATTTTTTCTTAATCTTGCCAACTCCGTAAGTAAATGGTACCTCATTGTTGGAATCTGTATTTCTTGGGTTATTAGTGAAGCTAAAAATATTTTCATTACCTATATACATTTTTAAGAGTGTTTCTCTTTTGATTTTCATTTTGAGACTTTAAGAGGTCTTTATGAATTAAGGATGTTAATTCTTTGTCATTTGCTGTAAATGTTTTCTTCCAGTTTGTCCTTTTAGTTATATTTCTTCCTACATACTGATTTTTGAATTTGTATGTAATAAATTATTTCTAAGCCTTTGGATTTTTTTCCCCATTACTTTTGGGCTTAAAAATCTTCCAATCATATCAATAATATTTACCTATATTTTCTTCTGATCTTCTGACTTTATTTTTATTTTTTAATAAATTTATTTATTTATTTATTTTTGGCTGCATTGGGTTTCTGTTGCTGTGTGCAGGCTTTCTCTAGTTGCGGCGAGCAGGGGCTACCCTTTGTTGCGGTACGCAGCCTTCTCATTGTGGTAGCTTCTCTTGTTGTGGAGCATGGGCTCTATGCATGCGGGCTTCAGTAGTTGTGGCTCTCAGGCTCAGTAGTTGTGTCTCGCAGGCTCTAGAGCGCAGGGTCAGTAGTTGTGGCGCACGGGCTTAGTTGCTCCGCGGCATGTGGGATCTTCCTGGACCAGGGCTTGAACCCGTGTCCCCTGCATTGGCAGGTGGATTCTTAACCACTGTGCCACCAGGGAAGTCCCCCTGACTTTATTTTTTAATATTAAATTCCTTAATTTATTGAGCATTTATTTTGGAGAGGAGTAGAAAAATTCAACAGTAAATTTTTCTTGAGTAGCTCATCAGTTCTCATGACACCACTTATTTAATCATATTTCCTTCTCCACTGATTTGTCGTAGTGTATTCAGCATATATAAACTCCCAGATATTCTAGGGTCTCTTTCTGAACTGTGTTCTCTTCCATTAATCTTTTTATGCTTGGACCAGAATTAAACCATTTACAAATCCACTTTAACACCTAGTAGGCAGATATTCTCTTATTTTTCAAAATTTTTTAGCTTTTTAAAAACACATTTACTCAAATTTTAAAATTAAGATTCCATTTGTTAATTCCTCTCTCCCTAATCCTCCTGGAAACTTCATTATACCTATTAATTAATCTGGGAACACATTATGTCTCTCAATTTCTTCAAGACTGCTTTTATGTCTCCCAGTGCAATGTTATAATTTATTCTGCACATTTTTCTTGCTAAAACAATTCTCAGGTATCTTCCATGTTTGCTGCTGTTATAAGTGGGATCCTTTTTTCTATTTCTGGGATAGGAAAGCTATTTATTTTTGTATATTTCTCAATGCAGCCTATTTACTGGGCTTGCTTATTAATTATAAAGCAGTTATTACCAAACTTCTCTGCATGTTAGAATCACCTGGGGGGGTCTTTAAAAATTCCAGAGCCCAGGCCACACCCCAGACCAATTAAACCCCATTCTGTATGGTGATGCTTGAGCTTTGGGAGCTTGTGACATTCCCCCGTTGATTCCAGTTTGTATATAAATCTTGGAACCCACCACTCTAAATGGTCTTCTGCTGATTCTCTTGTGTTTTGAAGGGTATCATCTTACTGGCGAATAACAGTAGTTGTATCTTATTTACTATCACTACATCTCTTTTTATTTAATATTCTATTGTATTACCCACAACTTTTAAAACAAAGTTAAATAATAAAAAGCAAGCATCCACATGATTTCTTTAATGGGAATAACTAACATCTTACCACTAGACACAATGTTAAGAATGTTGTATACAGAAAATTTATTTTTGTCAAGAAAGATCCTCTATGTATTACACTCTTAAGACTTTTTTAGGCTCCATCTTTATGTTACTAGGCAGAAGCTCGTAGATTGCCTGTGGGGAGTTTTCAGTCCTTTCAAATTTATTTCTTTGTCTTCAAAACTTAGAGCAATTGAATATTCTTTTATTTACAACTTTTTATTTTGAAGTTTAGCTCTTTAGCCAGTCAATGATAACAAGATGAATATTCAGATCATGAATCTAAGGACATGGTTTGATCACCCTATGACTTATGTTGCTGTAGTGATTAGATATGCTGTTAACCTACCACACTGCACAATCACTGATCTTGTAGGCGGCTGCCTGGGTGTCGTGAAGGTGAAAAAGAAGTCCTCAGATGTGTGTAGTATCCTTAGATCCTCACCAGTCTCTACTGAGGTGCCCCTCTTCTGCCTGGTCACTGCTGATCTTGCAGCTATTGGCTGGTGAGGGCCGTGGCTGGTCTCGTTGGCTTGGTCAGAGTCTGGTGACCCCACAGCCATCAGCCTCGGAGCCTACAGACCCTGAGTTGCATGTGCTTCCTTAGCTCTGCTGCAGTCAGAGCTGCTTCTCCCCACAGGGGTCCCTGGCAGGATCCCTGGCTCTCAATTCCACTCCCTTCCTTCCAGATTCTTCCCTAAGAGAGATTCTAGCATCTCTCGGAGGGTGCTGGGCCAGGGTACCCTCCCCTTTGTTGGTAAAGGAACCACCTGTAGGTGGCTGCCCCCAGAGGCCTAAACAAGAGTTCTCAGTGTCCCCTCACACCACCCAATCCCTGCTTTTCTTATCCCAGCCTTTGAAGCCCCAAAGAGGGGAGGTTGGAGCACGTGTTTCTAACCTTCCACACTATCAAACTGTCTCCCTTCTTTGCTCTTTCTTCTTCCTTCCACACCCTTGAGTTGGAAACGTAAGCTTTTACTTACCCTCTGTCATATCCTGTCAAAGAACATCAGCCCCATGGCCCAGCTGTCATTCTGTGGGAGAATTCTGAGAACAGTCATCCAGACTGTGTTCCTTCTTATACCAAAAGGAAAGAAAAAGACTTTGAAGCATTTCTATGTCCAGGTATATAAGTCATATATCCACCTTCTGGTTTGGGAGGTGGAACACCCCCAGGGGAATAGGATCCAAAAGGGAAATTCCTTAATATTTCCAAAAATATTTTTCATATCTCTAATATAATGCTCATTAGTCCTTTTGGAATTGATACTCTTCATCATTTTAGGGAAATACATTTCTAATCATGTTTAAACTGTCTTTGAATTTCGAATTTAAGCAACTGGGGAGCATGTTTTAAAATTAATATGCCAAATTAATACATTTTCTTATGTGGACTCCTCCTGTGTTCTTGAGATAACGAGATTGTGGTATATTAATATCTTAATGTATTATAAATTCTATTTGCTATTTTGTTAATTCCAAAAAGGTTAGTCTTTTAGTTTATCTTTACATTTAACATCACTAGGGCCTTCTGTTATTTTCCTTCTGGATGTTCGTTCCTTTCCTAAGTTGAGTGCTCTCTCCATGTCTTAAATATCATTTTCATTATTATAATTTTCTAAAAAGAATAGTATGAAATAATACAGTCTTACCTGTTGCTAACCAGATTACAGTCCAAGGCTTGAATTCAAATTGAAAAGTAGTGGACAGGGCTTCCCTGGTGGCGCAGTGGTTGAGAGTCCGCCTGCCGATGCAGGGGACGTGGGTTCGTGCCCCGGTCGGGGAAGATCCCACATGCCGCGGAGCGGCTGGGCCCGTGAGCCATGGCCGCTGGGCCTGCACGTCTGGAGCCTGCGCTCCACAACGGGAGAGGCCACAACAGTGAGAGACCCGCGTACCGCAAAAAAAAAAAAAAAAAAAAATGTGGACAATGTGGGAGAGTATCCCCAGGGAATGGGAAGAATTGGCACGTGGCTTGATGCATGTTTAGAGATTACTAGTCCCAAGATGAGCAGAGGGAGTGAGGGGCAGCATGTAAAGTAATATTTATTGTTAATTCATTAGCTTCTTCAGTTGGCACACCTTTTTCCTGATGACGTATGATATGGAACATCTTTTCGTATGCTTATTTGTCATATGTACATCTTCTTTGAAGTGTCAAGGTCTCTGGCTGCTTTTCTGATCGAGTCATTTGTTTTCTTATTGTTGAGTTTTAAGAGTTCTTTGTATATTTTGGAAAACAGTCCCTTGTCAGCTAAGTCTTTTGCAATTATTAGTTGGCATATCTTTTCAGGTTTCTTTTAGGAAAACTTCGGAGTCCAAATTCAATGAAAATGTTTGGTTACTGTTCTATTAATCAAGCATGAGTCTACTGTTCTATAGCCATAGAAAAATCTTTCATTAGTTAAAATCTGAAGTTTATCTTTACAAGTAACTTCAGCCCTATTGTAAGATACATATATGTTGAGAGAGAAGATGGAAAAGAGTGAGAGCAAGGTGGTCTAGTAAAAAGTACCCTGAACTTGGGTTCAAAGACCCAGCTCTATCACTGGCTAGCCATGTGATCTTGAGCAGTTTCCTTAGTATCCGCAGATTTGTTTCCTCCCTAGCAAATAAGGTCAGACTCCTGTGATTCTTATTGAATCTTCAAGCTCAAAGGTTGTTTGACTCCAAGACCTCCCTTGCTCTCTTGATCTGATGCAGTATCTACATTGGTCAGATCTGCAGGACCTTGCCTGGTACCCCTCTCACTGATGGATTACACTCTCCTTGTGTGTGAGACCTTTTCACTTGGTCTTCTAGTAAAGCTGCAAGGAGAGCAACTGGCTGTTGGAGACTGTTGCTGGTCGTATCTGGCCTGAGAGGAGGAGATTCTGAGGGAATCAGTATCTGCCTGGGAACATTGAAGGCACTCTCATATAAAACAGTTCATACTCTTTTTAAGGGACACCAGGAAATAAAGTGAATGCCTACAAACTATAGGAAGTCTGATTTTGGCTAAATGTAATATCGTGGCTATCAGACAAATGGGCTTGATTCCCAGTGTTGTTACTAACCACTGTATGACCAAAAACGAGATACTTCACCTTTTCTGTATATCAGATTTCTGTAAAATAGTAGTAATAGCTATCACATAGGGTTTTTTATTTGTAAAACACTGAGCATATTACTTGGCTTGAAGAATTCAGTAATAGTTGCAGCTTCTCAAAGTTGCTGAAAGGTGGAAGAGGATGTAGTAAGCCCCCTTTGTCTGGGCATGGTACACGAGCTGGGTGGAAAGGTGTGTGTTGGGGAAGGCGCAGGGTGGGAGAAGAGCAGAGGAGATTCACATACTAGATGGAGTCTTGACTCAGTGTGCATTAAGGTGCCTTCCAACACATGGCTTATCTTAAAGGCAATGATCGAGCCATACCTCGAAACCCACATCCTGGCTGTCACTCTAACTAGATGTGGGGCCATGGACAAGTTACCTGACCTCTGTAACTAGTATCCTTATCCCTTCAGATGGGTAGTACAGTTTTAGCATGCACAGCTCAGAACATTGATTGTAAATCAAATAAAACATAGTACAAAAGCATTTTCTAAACTTTCATCCCTATATAACTCTAAGGGATTATACTTATAATATCTATTCAATAAACAACGAATTTACTTTTTCTCTTTCCTATCAGGAAGTTATATTGTGAGCCAATCCTGGACATAAGCCAGAAATCAAATTTAGATTATCATTTTGTATTCCCAATGACCCTGAGTTTTTCAAATGCTGTTTTCCTTTTTGCTCTGGGTACAAGCAGTTTCTAGCAGCTGTTCAGGACTGTGTGTTTGATCATGGGAACACATGCTGGGGGTGAGGGTGGGACCAGAATAGGTAAAGATCCAGGAACTGATACTTGGGCTGAATCTCGAAGGATGAGAAAGGTATTAGCCAGGGAGACAAAGGAGCATGAAGACCTCCATGCAGCACAGTGTGGGTAAGGACACAAAGGGGAGAATGGGGGTGGTGGAGAGGTAGGGAACGGTTCCAGCTGACTAGAGGGTCGCGTGCATCTGAAGGTCAGTGGTGGACACACACTCAGTGGGAAGGCAGGAACCGTAAATGGAAGGTCGTGCCATCAGGGACAAATTCATACTTTATCCTAAGGGCAAAGAAACATATATAGGATTTCTTTAACAATACATTCAAAGTGTTCTAAAGGAACACTTGTTTTCTATGAACAATATGAAAAAAACAGAGAAATGAAAAGAAGGGGGGAAAAAAGCATCCAGTATTCTACTACCAAAGAAAACTCCTGTTAACATTCTGCCCCACTGAAGCATTCTGACCAAGGCCATACAGAGAATGTCTGGTTTGCTTCTGGTAGCAGTGTGGAAAATAGACTGAAAAGGAATTGAACATAAAGCAATTTTTGGCAACACTTCTTTTGTTCTGAAAGTTTGAGGAACTGCTGACTATCAACAGAACTCATGGTTCAGCCCTCCTGTTTCTCTAAGACATCAGTCCCTTTAACTCCTACAAAACTGTTCCGTGTCAGTCTCACCAATTAATCACAACCATCAAGTCATGCCTCAGCAACAATCTGGGCCTCTGGGTCTGCATCCCCAAATATCATTCCCATCCCTCCCAAAGCAGCTGAACCAACATCTTTTGAGGCGACCAAATGGTGGACACATCACTGGCACACCCAGTGTCTGCACTTGGATTGTAGCAACCTTCTCCTGACAGATTTCCTAAGAGTATGCACATAGGGACCTTCATTCCCATGAAGGGCTGCAGGGTGACCAGCCTACTGCCCACTTAGGAGAACTTCTGGAGGAATGGTACAAAGGGCATTCTTGACCCTCCTCTATGATCCAGACCACTGAGGGGCTGCGGAGTGGGGCCGGTTCAAGTCTTGGATAAGGAGATATTCAGTCTTCCAGAGTGACCTGGGAATACAGGTTACCTTCACATAGGAAAAAATGGTGTTTTACCCTCCCTACCTTAAAAGGTTTTAATGAAGATTCAGTGATCTTAGTACTTTGGAAAGATGTAAAATGCCATGAATACGGAGAAAATTGGCTCCTTTTTGGCCCAGCACCAACATAGCTATTAAAATGTAATTTATACCCTATGAGTAACCCAGATATAGGAACACCTGACCATTGATATATAATAGATTTGATGGACTTATATGTGGGTACATGTGTGTGTGTGTGTGTGTGTGTATGTACTTATGTATGTACTTATATATGTATTTATATGTAAAATCCTAACCTGGGGTAACCAAAATCACTCTTCTAGCTCCAAGCATGCCTGTTCTTTTACCTTGTTAAACTAATACAGCCTATCCCCACCCACCTTACACACTCTGTTGTTGATCTCAGCTCTCTGGGTGGTATTTCCTTGGGGGGAAAAAAGTGATAGAAGAAGCCCCTTGAATTAAGACTCGAGATAAACATCACCAGTGAGGCTGGAGTGACTTTATCCAAACATAGGACACTTTGGGGCTCTGAGGCAGGCCATTTGGTGGCTGGCATATGCAACATCCATTCTAAATCCCATGAGTGACCTTATTAGAGAGGGGGTGGGCTTGGAGGAGGTATGTTACCTGCATCAACCTCAAAACAAAATATTTGATCAGTTTCTTAGTTATCTGCTATTCCCAGTTTTTTTGACTCTACCAAACAACTCATTTTCTCCAGATGGAGAAATGCTTTTAGATTCAGTTTGTGATACATACCATTTTTAGTATACTCACAATTTAGACCAAATGTCTCTTTGGATAAGGCTAGGGACAAGTGTGGAGAGAATATGCTGAATTTCCTGATGAGTTGAATTCAACTAGTATTATATGCCTAGGCCAGTGCCAGATACCAGAGATACCAAAATAAATGATACATCTGGTATACATAGTCTAGCTATGCTTGTTGCATTATTGAGATGGTTTTTGGAGTGTGAGTTTATTGAACACTACTTGCTACCCAGTCAGTCCCTTTCACTAGCAAAATTCTGCCCAGGCTCAGCCCATCTCAGCAATGGAGTTTCTCTTGCATGCCAAGATAGCTAGCTACCTCTTAGAATTCAGCTTGTAAGTCCTACCTACTTCTGGGTGCTATATTTGAAGTCTCTTAGGAAATTTTAGTTAGTTTTTTTTTTTTTTCAGCTTGTCTTAAAATTTTCAGGAATTAATATGAGGCAGGTCAAGAAGAAAAACTGAAGAGACTTGTCAGGGATGACAGTGCTTAATAAGGGACACGGGAGTTGGGACTTAGATCCAGGTCTTCCAAGCCCAGCCTCCATCATCTTGGCAAATAGCAGCCAATTGCAGGACACCAGTTCTGACCGGATGACCACAGATTTAAGACACTTGAAATTAATTCAGTAACTGGTCTGAGACCCTGGTGCATTCTTTGTTCTCCTGGGTCTCACCTTATCCTGAAGGAATGTTGCTGTGATGGGGACAATTTGAGAAGAAAGGCTGGCCTGAGCTCATGCATTACAGTCAAAACCATTTGTTTTGTTAACCTCATGTGAACATTACAAATGTGTGATGGAGCAGAGGCCACATCCTTCTATAGATTAGCAATTTCTTGAGTCAACATGGCCCCTTTACCTTGACCTTCAAAGAAAACACTTCAAAGGAAAAAGTCAAGGTCCTCTTCAGATGGTGGGAACTCTGAGGTGGCTCTTGCTTTGAACTCAGAGGGCTTGGGTGTCAATGCCAACTGGTTTGACTTGACTATATGTGAGCATCTGAGTGGGAGGGTGGGTGGGTCTCTCTCTCTCTCTTTCTCTAAATATGTTATGTGTTGTTGGTGTTCTTCTTTCACATTCTTTAAATGGAAAGGCCTGTGGAACAACACGATATGGGAAAGTTTCCCACAGATGGGTTTAAGAAAATGAACTTGTGTTTTTTGTTTTAACATCTTTATTGGAGTATAATTGCTTTACAATGGTGTGTTAGTTTCTGCTGTATAACAAAGTGAATCAGCTATATGTACACATATATCCCCATATCTCCTCCCTCTTGCGTCTCCCTCCCACCCTCCCTATCCCACCCCTCTAGGTGGTCACAAAGCACCGAGCTGATCTCCCTGTGCTATGCGGCTGCTTCCCACTAGCTATCTATTTTACATTTGGTAGTGTATATATGTCCATGCCACTCTCTCGCTTTGTCACAGCTTACCCCTCCCCCTCCCCATATCCTCAAGTCCATTCTCTAGTAGGTCTGTGTCTTTATTCCTGTGTTACCCCTAGGTTCTTCGTGACATTTTTTTCTTAAATTCCATATATATGTGTTAGCATACAGTATTTGTCTTTCTCTTTCTGACTTACTTCACTCCGTATGACAGACTCTAGGTCCATCCACCTCATTACAAATAGCTCAATTTCGTTTCTTTTTATGGCTGAGTAATATTCCATTGTATATATATGCTACGGCTATACCACCCTGAACGCACCCAATCTCGTCTGATCTCAGAGGACCATGTTTTAAACAAGAGCAGCCAGGGATAGAGTCTAATCCCTGGTATTTTAAAAATCTGGGTTTGGGGACACAAACAGCTCCGTTTTCCCGTCTTCAAATCAGCAGGCTCTAATGCAGCCAACACCAGCCAGAGTACCCGAATCCCCCCTTCTGCAATCACAAGAATTCTCATAGTTTCACAGTCTCCATCTGGAGCTATAGTTGTGCCTCCCAGTCCTGCCAGTGTACTAGAAAGTTTGTTAAAAAGTTAAACATACAATGTAAACATAGCTGTTTTTATCATATTAAATAAGCTATGAGATAGGAGAGAGGCAATTAGGCCCAATTATAGCATATCTAGTTACAGTTGAGGGCCCTTCCCCATGGAAAGCAAGGCCTTGTGGAAAATAACAAACTTACACTTGGATTTCTCTCTGCTCTTATTTAATTAAAGTTAGGGAATGGAGTGGTCGCTACAACCTTGAGTTCAACACAGTTTTATCAGCTCGTAAGAAAACTTTTTCCCATCAGTGAACGTGAGTGGAAGAAAAGCTTAGCACAGATGAGAAGGGAAAGTGCTTGGGTTTGCACAGCTATTGCTTTAACTATCGCTGCTTTCAACAAACGTGATGAGAGCCCCCTCTCCTTGTTCTCCTTTGACAACATCTGATATTTTCTCTTGCTCATTCTTCCAGATACCTTTTAGAATCATTTAGGCAAATTCTAAGACTTCCTTGTTGGCATTGCATTAAATTTGTAAATTATTTTGGGAAGAACCGACAGCTTCTTGGCATATATTCATCCTACTCAGGAGTGCAATGCATTACCTTCCTAGAATATCTGCACTAATCAATACTTCTACCAGTAATGTAGGAGAGTGCCATTTCCTTCACATTCCCATCTACCAGTAGTTCAATGGAATTATTGAATCGATTTGTTCAACAGTTAGTCAATTACTACTACTAATAAATGGATGTGTTCAAAATAATCCCAACTCTAGAGTTTTGCAGTTTCTTCATACACACCATACACATCTCATATGCATTCTGGGAAATATTCTAGGAAGGTAACTTAGCAGGTGAGTCAATTTTGAAACTCCTTTCTAGGAATTTGACACCTAAATTAAACTTCAGGGCTGTGAAGGAGGGTTTAGGGACAAGGATGTTAATTGCCTCCTATTAATAACAGCCCAAAAAAATGGAAACCTCCAAGTTGTCCAACAGCAGAGGTTGAACTATGATATATACTCTTGGTTGAATACTATGCAGCTATTCAAATTCATGTGTAACAGAGGAATGACAAAGGACATTGTTTATAGTAAATGTTGGAAGAAAACAAGTTTCAAAATAGTGTAATTGTGTGATCCTAATTCAGTAAGGAGAGAGTATATACACAAAAATGCTGGAGTTTGTCTCAGAACATGGGTTTATGGGAAGTTTTCATTTTCATTGTAACTTTCTAGGCTTTTTTTCTTAAATTTTTCAAAGAAAGAACAAATATTCTTTTTGTCAAAAGGAGAACACTTTCATACGTCCTATAAAGTATTCCTAAGTGACTTGTATTTCTGGTTGCTAGTAGGTAGAAGTGAGGAATCCATACTTTGAATCTGATTTTTTAACAGAAATACATTGATTTGAAATATATACTCACTAGATACCATTCTGCTCCTACTTTTGTAATAGTTTTATTAAGAGGCATCACTTATTCTTGAATGCCTTTTTTAGTCTGTCAAGATGATCTTGTTTTCCTTGTTAAACCTGTTGTACTCTGTTATATCAGATTTCCTTATAATGACCTATCCATGCATTGCTTGAACAAAAGCTCTGTGTGGTCTTAGTGTTACTAGTAGGGTAACCATGGACAAGTTATACTCTCTGTACCTGTTTCTTCACCTGTTTTTTTAAAAAAAGGCACCTCACAGGGTGTTAGGCTGATTTCTGAATCACTGTATGTGAAGCACTCAGACCAGTTACTGGCGCATAGAAAGATCTGTATAAGGATAAGCTGTTGTTTTTATTTTTATTATTATTATCATATTACAGTCTTTTCTTGTATTTCGTTTAAGACCTATATTCCTAAAAGAACTTGGCCTGTAGTTTTTCTTTCTTTCTTGTTGTAACGCTATGTTGATCAGTTTTTGGTACCAAGGTTATGTTTCCTTTGTATAATGAACTGGGTAGCTGCCCATCTTTTGCAACATTCTGTAACAATTTACATCACTTGCATTTAGGTCAAAAAAGGAAGTACAACCAGTCAATTACACAAAATGGTTAGCATGCCAAGTTATAGAACATGATACAGCTAATCATACCAGCATTCCCAGGTATATTATAATGTGAGCCCAATAAATGTGAGTCATTTAATTATACCATTTTCAATTTAATTCCATAGACATTTATGAGATATATTGTTCAGTAAGAAAAAGAACTTACAGAACAGCACGTGAAACAT
Organism: Delphinapterus leucas; assembly: GCF_059928025.1. NCBI lineage: Eukaryota > Metazoa > Chordata > Mammalia > Artiodactyla > Monodontidae > Delphinapterus > Delphinapterus leucas. Next base: position 79,654,319 of record NC_143130.1, read on the forward strand.
GACCCAGTTTTCTTTTACAATTATTTTATATATACACACACACAAGCATGCGTGCACATTCACTTGGGTGAGTGTGTGTTTGTGTGTGTGCTCTCCAAAAACTACATGGTAATTTCTAAGGAGGGCTAGTAATTAAGGTAACTTTTAAAATTGTTTTCTCCCTTTTTTTCTCACCTGTTTTTGTTTTTGTTTTTGTTTTGCGGTACGCGGGCCTCTCACTGCTGTGGCCTCTCCCGTTGCGGAGCACAGGCTCCAGATGCGCAGGCTCAGCGGCCATGGCTCATGGGCCCAGCCACCCCGCGGCATGTGGGATCTTTCCAGACTGGGGCACGAACCCGTGTCCCCTGCATTGGCAGGCAGACTCCCAACCACCGCGCCACCAGGGAAGCCCCTGTTTTTTAATAATGAATATATGTTACCGATGTACTCAAAAACCAAAGACATTTTAAAGCTCTATGCAAGTTTATGGTTATCTACTCAGTACAGACCTTGTGAGGATGGAAAAGATCTATGTGATCCAGTCCCCTCTCTCAGGAATTCTGTAATCCAGATCTAGATGAAGTAGAAACAGACAAGTATGACATGGTTGTACAAAGAGACAAGCCACGGGCTGGTGGAAGGGTGACCAACCTTCTCAGTTTGCCTAGGACTGAGGGTTTTCCTGGATGCAAGACTTGCCAGTGCTAAAACCCAGGTAGTGCTCGGCAAACTGGGTAGTCACCCTTGCTGGGGGAGCCTATAGCAGAGCAGTGCTGACCAAATGTCCACGTGCTTCCCTGTATTTCCCAGACTCCCCTGTAGGTCATTTGGAACCTTACGATTAAGCTCTCCCCAGGGAGGATGTGAGTGGAGTGATGGGTTGCTTCCATCCTGAGACAGTTAAGTGTGGGTGTGCATTCTCCAGATCCTTTCTCCTCCTCACCATTGGAAGCTGACAGTTCTGAGATGGCAGAGTTGACAGATGGAATCAACTGGAATCCCTGAGTCACTGTTGGAGAAGAGCTACCAAGGAGAGCTGCTTGACTTACATCAGACTGTGATATGAGTGTGCGATAACTGGGTTGAGCCCCTGAGTTTCAGGGTTTATTGGTTAAGGCAGCAGAGCATGGTGATATGCTGACTAAAACAGAGCACAAAGGTGAGAGATTAGAGAAGACTTGATAGGAGAAGATGTTTATACAAATCATGAAAACTTGGTAAAATTTCCACATGAAGAAGTGAATGGTGGGCAAGGGGCAGTCCATGTGAAAGCAAGGGCAGCTAGGCAGGGGAGAACAGGGAGTAGTTCAAGTACAAGAAGTGGTCCTGTGTTGGGAGATGAGGCTGGGAAGGTTAGTTGTGCAATTTGAGAAAGGCCTTGAACTCTTCCTTTAAAGTTTATGCTTTATTCCAGAGGTAACAGACAGTAACTGGACATTCTAAGCAATAATGTATCACAGTCAGAACAATGTAAAGAAAAGGTTAGATAGGAAGTGCTGAAATCGGGTCAGACGTAGGACCACTTCAGAGGTGATGACAATCATCAGTGAGTCCAGGCAGTAATTCAAGCAAGAAGAGGTGAGAACCTGAACTAGAGCAAAGGTCATAGGTACATAGCGATATTTGGGAAGCAGGAGTTACTGGACTTGGCTGCTCCAAATTGGAATATCTCGTAAATTGAATTGTAAGTTGAAGGTGATGCCGAGGTTTCCACCTCTGTGCTCTAGAGGATGCTGCTGTTCATAGAAACAGGGAAGCAAGGACGAGAAGCAAGGGTAGGAGAGAAAACAACAGAGGTGATTTGGGAAGGAAGAGAAGAGCGTGAAGGGTTCTGAGAAAGAAGTCACAGAAGTGGAGGGGAACCAGGAGAGCACAATATTCCAGAAATAAAAGGGAGGAGACAATTACAAGAAAGGAAAAACTGGACCAGTGTTACAGCCTGCAGACAGGGTGAGTAGACCAAGAACTGAGAAGGGACTCTTGGCTGTTATATCAATGTTTAGCAAGTTATTTAGAAGAACATCTCACAAGGTGGCTAACACAGAAAGCAAATAAAGGAGTTTGGAGTGTGGGTCACGGGAGTGTAATGAATGATAGGGACTCAAGAGTTTAAGGTAGAAGCAGCTGGCTAGACTGCTTTTAATTCAACAGCTATTTTTAAAAAATTTTTTGTTATTTATTTTTGGCTGTGTTGGGTCTTCGTTGCTGCCCGCAGGCTTTCTCTAGTTGCGGTGAGCGGGAGCTACTCTTCTTTGCAGTGCACGGGCTTCTCATTGCGGTGAACTAGTGTCCCCTGCATTGGCAGGCGGATTCTTAACCACTGCACCACCAGGGAAGTCCCTCAACAGCTATTTTTAAGCTCAGTATTTGTCAGGTCCAGTATCTGAGGAATATACCGATGACCAAGATGTACTCTGCTCCCTCAAAGAGCCTATAATCCAGTGAGGGATAACACAGAATAAATAGGCAGTTTCAATACTTTGAGATAAATGCTAAGACAGGGTTACAAGGTGCTCTGAGAGTACATGAATTGGCTCTATTTTGGTTTCTGGGAGTCAAGGAAGATTTCCTGGAGGAAGTTCTCTAAAAGCTGAGGCGGCCAGGGTGTGAGACAGAAAGTAGGGAGTTGGTCAGGCAATGACGTAGGGTGGAGGGGTGCAGGGAGAGACAGTATTTCAGGCCTTGGACACAGCAGGTTCAGAGGCTCAGAAGAGACAGACTGACACTTGTAGGGAACTACCAGTGGTTTGACCTGGCTGGAGTTTAGAGGTAGGAAATGCAGAGGTGAGGATGGATGAGTCTTAAGGGTCAAATCATTAAGGGTCCTTTAAAGAAAGGAGAAGGGTAGATGGCAGTTTGAGAGGGCACCAGTTTGGGGGAGGAGGTACTAAATTAGAACGTGGTGAGCTGAATAAGAAGAGGCAGTGGGAAGGGGCAGATGGAAGGAGATGAACATATCCGTGGGGTTGGTCAGAGGGGTACCGATTGGCCTTCATTCCTGGCACAGAAAGAAGGGAGAAGCAGGTAAGTACAGGAGGATGCCAAGGTGGTGGGAGCTGAGGACACCTGGCTTTCATCCCCCCAATAAGACAGGAAGCATACAGTTACCTGAGGTTAAGAGATCGCTCTGTGTATGGCTGATGGTGCATGAAAGCTGAAAAAACTTTGAAATAGCAGTTGCAGGGTCTGTGATAGGGAGTCAACTGGGATGTATTAAAGGGTTGCTGCAGTTTTAAACCTCAGCTTGGTAAAAGGCTAGAGATAAGTGGCACTAGAGGAAAACCTTAGACTAGGAGGGATGGACTGCTCTGTTTAGTGAGACTTTCCATCCCTTTGCTGACCTATGGCTTCTACAGAAGGATGCCTAACTGGATACATTGCCCGTGAACATGAGCCTTATTAAAGCTCTTCTATTCTTCCCTAGATCAGTGGCTTTTTCCTCCTCTTTCACAAGATGTGTACTGATTTTTTCTTTTTTGCCTGAGAATGAAAAAATTAGACTGACCTAAATATTACTTGACTGTAGTTTATTTTATCCAGAAACACTGGCGTGGTTTATAATTACCCTTGTGCTCTGAATAAAAATTACAAATACAGGACTCTAACATTACCTTAGCTAATTTTGCCTGCCTTGCTCAGTATGCACTTTTTTTTTTAACAATTATTTGTATATGCAAATAAACACTTTGTGAAATTACTGTGCATGTTCACTTCACCTCTTTTATTTTATTTTGTTTTTTCTTTTTGTTCTCATTGTTATGTTCTCAATCAATAAGGTGACTGGGAATAAATGAATCCAAAGAAAAAAATTTTTTTAATTAAAAAAAAATAAACGGTTGCTGTGAAGTAACAAGGGCCCAAACATTTCCTTGGGCCTTTATCAGCTAGAGGAAATGGTCTGTTCTTTTCTTTAAATATTTATTAATGTAAATACTCTTGCTCTCAAGATACCCCTCCCCACTGCTTGGGAAAGGAGAATCTGGTGTCCACTAGTGGTTTTCTCTGTGCTTCAGGAACTGACACTAAACCTGTGAAGTGTCTCATTTCTTGCTTGGAGCCCCCAGAGCTGGGAGCTCAAAGAATACCCAGGTCCTAGCTTCTGTCTGAGGAGACTTGCAAATCTGGAGCACAGATCAAGCTCTGCAAGGGGGAGTAAGGCAGCCTGCCAGGTGTGCTCTGCACTTTGAGATGACTCCTAACCTCCATAAGAGTCACCCTTGGGGTCAAGAGAGTGCCTAAAGAAAAGCATTTTTTTTTTTAATGTGCCACTTGTGGGTGAGCAGGGCCCCACATCAGAAGTGACAAGTCATGTTGATAGGATGGGATGAGAGGTCATGTTTGCTCTGTGGTCTTCCTCTCAAGAACATATAACCCCAGTCTAATCATGAAGAAGAACATGAGACAAATCCCAGTAGATGGGCATCTTGCAGAATACCTGACTGATCCTCTTCAAAACCGTCAAGGGCAATGAAGACAAGGAAACTGAGAAATTGTCACAGCCAAGAGGGGCTTGAGGAGATAGGACAAGTAATTATAATGTGGTATCTCAGATGGGATCCTGCAACAAAAAAAAGGATGTTCAAAACTAAGATTTGAATAAACTGTGGACTTTGGTTCATAGTGGTGCATCAGTATTGGCTCTTTGATTGTAGCAAATGGACCATTCATACATATGATGTTAATACTAGGGGAAACTGAGTGTGAGGTGTATGGGAACTCTCTATTCTGTCTTTGCCATTTTCCTGCAAATCTAAAACTTTAAAAATTTTTAATTTAATTCTTAAAAAGTACTATCAATAATAATACTTTCGTATGGTAACCCAAAAAAGTAGACCAGGAGGAAGGAGAGCCCATCAGTGCCACAGCATTTGTGGCCACATCAGTTCAGCATTCTCAGAAATATCTCAGACATGAGCTAATGTGGGACCTTGAGTATTCTTTTAAGAGAATAGCAGCTTTTAAGTAAACAGCAGCTCAGTGCAGCTTGTTTGGTTGCACTTAAATCCCCTTTTGTCTGGTGATAGCTACATTTCTATCCATATTATTAAAATAAGCTAACTAGGTCAGGAATAGAGAACACTCCAGGCCTGACCACACCCTCCCATCTCCTGTGGGCCACATGGTCTTTCTCTGGTCCCGTTCCCTCTGCTGTGCTCCTCCCTCTGTGCACTGGCTTACTCAGCTCTCTTCTGACCAGCTTGAATGTGGCCTCCATCTGGCCTGGCCTCTCCTCCCACCACAGGACAGTCTCCCAGGTGTCACGCCTGACACTCTCCGGCCTCTGTGCTTCCTAGCTCTGGAAGATTCCTGCAAGAGCAACACTCTTACTTGATTCTTTTTGTTTTGGAAAAGGTTTATTTGCAGAAAAGTACAATGAATAATACAACATATGTATTTCTCCACACAGGGTTAACACGAATTGGCATGTTATCATATTTGCATCCTAACTTTTTCCCTATGTGTATGTCTTATCAAAATTACACAACATATGCTTAAACTCTCTTTTGAAAAGTAAAATATTACAGATAAAATTCTTTTGGGCCAGCCAAATCCTACTTCTTCTCTCGCTCTCCGGAACCAATCACTATCACTCACCATCAGTTCTGATGTAAAGTGTTTAGTTCTCTCTCTCTCACATATACCCACAAATAATACATGGTATTCTGTGCATGTGTGTTTTCATTTACATAAGTATTATCACATGGGATGACTTTCCTTTTTGATTCGACATCATGATTTTGATATATATCCATATTAAAACATACAAACCTAGTTCAACCCTTTTAACCACTGCATATATTCCATCCAGTAAATAAATAGAGTAAAAGTAAATAAAAACACATTTCATTTATCCATCTCCTATTGATAAAAGTGTAGGTAGTTTCCAGTTTTTCAACTCATGAAATCGCTTATCCATGTCACCTTTTATACTTGAAGCAGAGTTTTCTGTTGGGTAACTAAAAGTACTTCCAAGTTCAGTCTCTGTGTGTTGGAGAGGTGATTTGATGAGCCCAGCTGCTTTTTTTCACATCAGATCTGTTGGGATCATGGAGAAGGCCTCCTAATAAAGAGCACTTCTCTTCCCAACTCAAGTCCTGAATAAGCTGAAAGTAAAATGCAGGACCAGTAGACTACCTTTATTGCTGGTAACGTCCAGGTTGGAGGATGAAGCAGTGGCGAGCCATGTGAGTCTGAGAAGGAAACTCCATGCATAGGCAGACTACCATCCATCACAGAGAGCTAGGAACTGGGCCAGGCTCCGCTCACCTCTGTCCTTCCAGCCACCCAAGGGCCAGCTTTGGAGGAACAGCAGAATGCATGGCCCTCTGGAGGGAGCCTACTCTCAAGAGCATCAGAGAAGTCACTCCCTGGGGCACCGGAAAGCCAGGAGAGCATTTCTAGAACAACATGAGTCTACAGCAAGTAGACTTTTTTTTCTTTTTTTTAGTCATGGCACGCAAGATCTTTTAGTTGCAGCTTGTGGGATCTAGTTCCCTGACCAGGGATCGAATCTGGGTGGGCCCCCTCCATTGGAAGCACGGAGTCTTAACCACTGGACCACCTTCTTAATGATATGCTACTAGCTTGTTTTTTTTCAGGGACAAACTATAATAATGTGCAATGAAAACTTGTTTCATTGACGCTATAATAGAAATGACTTATTCAGGTGTGGGCAAAGGTGAGATTCACCCAAACTCCAGAGCCCCTTTTTCACTTCCCACTCCAGAAACAAGGTAGAAAAGGTGAATATATGATTCTATATGGTGACATTTTAAGAATGAGCACTATGTCCACTTGGAGAATAATAACAATGTCAATTTTATTGAGCACCTACTATGTGTCAGGCATTATACTAAGTGCTTTATATAAAACAATCCCATTAGGAAGGTATTATTTACCCCATTTTGCAGTTGAGGAGACTGAAACTCAGGTTAAGTAACTTTTACAAGAAACAGGAGCAGTGGGCAGGGGGCACCCACAAAGGAAAACGAAGGATAAGGAAGGGAACTAAAGTAGCAGAACCTGGACACAGTGCCCAGGAGGAGCACCAGGACTAAGCTGAGAGAGGTGCCCACACCAGTGGTCCTAGGGGCCCAGCCATACCCTTAGTTCCATCATTTTGCCCTATCTGAACTTCAGTCTGTTACAAGTCCGTTTTTTCCGAGTGCTTCAGTTAACATTCTGAATCCTTCCTGGGTACTGATTTTACACTTCATTTGGACAAGCAAGAAAGAGATTCTGTTGTTGTGAGGAAACTGAAGCAAAGTTTATTTGGTGATTTTTCCCTTGCTCAGGGCTCTGGATAGTGGTTTTGAAAATGGATTCTGGTTTTAAAAACTAATCAGTTCCAGACAAATTCAAGAAACCATTTGGGGTCATTCAATAATTATTTAAAGATTAGCACTTAATTTTTTAAATTATAAAAATAACAATACATACTTATTGTGGGAATTTTAGAAAATGAAGAAATGTATGAAGGAGAAAATAACACTTATTCCTAAGGCCACAGCCAAGAGAGACAATCCTTGCTAAAATCCTAGTGTTTCTTTCCTCTGTGTATGTGTGTGTATATATTTTAATGACATCATACTGAATATACATCTTGAATCTTTTTCACTTAAAAATACATTATGAACACTGAACAAATATGAGTCACTGTCTTTTTTTTTTTATTCTAAGTGTTTACTGCACGCTTTACATGCATTATCTCATTTAATTAAACACAAACCCCAAGAATAGTTTCTATTGTTATTCTAATTTCATAGATGGAGAAACTGGGGCTCAGAGGCCTCGTAAGGTCATTTGACTTCTAAGCTATCCTTGTTACTGAGTTTATTTTTTATATGTTTACTAGCCATCTACATCTCATCTCCTATTTTTCAGTTAAATTCATCTTTTTCACATTGACATTAGGGACTTATTAAGGGTATTAATGTTTTGGCTTTCAAGTAGAAATATTTTCTTCCTTTTGCCATTTGACCTTTATACTTTTTTCTAATCTCAACATAGAGAAGTTACTAATTTAAGTACTCAAACTATCAATTTTCCTTTATAGTTTCTTTCTTTTTATGCTTAAAAAGGTCTTTCCCACCAAAATATCAAACAAACTATATTTACTCTAGTTTTTTAAGGGTTTCATATATATATATATTTAAATGTAGTACATCTGGAATTTATTTTATTGTGTAGTGTGGGGTAAATATATAATCAATAATTGTCCTAGCTCTGTTAATTGACTATAATTTCCTCACTGATTTGAAATGCCATACTTAACACGTTATAAATTCTGACGTATGCTGGATTCCCCATCTGGTACTATGGCAAACTTTGCAAAGTGCTCACCAAACTCTTTTTTTTTTTTAATTACTTCTGGGTAGACAACTAGACTACATTTCCCATGCTCCCTTGCAGTTAGTAGTTACCATATGACTGATAGAAGGTGAGCGAAGAGACGTGTGGCACCTCCAGAATGGCCTATAAAAATAAAACCTCATGAGAGCAATTCTCCAAGATCTTTCCCCTTCTCGACTGCCTAGAATTGAAAGGATCCCCAAGACAACCCTGGAAGCCCTGTGGTGAGAAGGAGGATCTACAGGTAGAAGGAGCCTGGGCCTCTGAATCTCTCTCTTTGGAAGATAGCTGCTGGCCCATCTGAAATGCCCATTTTTGACTTTATGTGAATGAGAAATCAACTCCTATTATATCTGGGATTATATATTTGAGGGTTCACTTATCTGGTAGCTAGTTTTTTTTTTTTTTTTGCAATTCTTGAACATTAAGAATCACTTTGGTTCCCCCCTCAAATTGCAGTTCTTATTAAAATTGCATTAAACTTATAATATGGGAAGAATAATGATTTATATGCTATTCAATCTGCCAATTCAAGACCATACTATGTTCTACAATTAGTTACATATTCTTTTATGATCTTCATTAAAACTTGGTGATTTTCTTCATATACAGCCTGCCTATTATATATGTTTAAACATGTTATTTTTATGAGATTTTTTCTTTTATATTATATAACTTATTATTCTTGATATATTACATAACTATCTTTGGTATATTTTAATATCTGGCCACCATAATGATTTCTTAATTGATTTTGGAGGGTATTCAAGATTTTTTCTGTAAAGGTCTAGATGAGCCATATCGTCTCTGTCAAAACTATCTAACTCTGCTGGTGTAGTTCACAGGCAACCACTAGACAACATGTAAATGAGAAGGCATGGTTATATTCCAATAAAACTTTATTTGCAAAAGCAGTTCAGGCTAGATTTGGCCTTTGGTACATAATTCGCCCACTCCGGTCTAAATAAATCACATTATTTGCAAATAACAATACTTATTTTTTTTTCTGTTTTAAGACTTACAGTATTGAGACTTACCTGGTGGTCCAGTGGTTAAGACTCCACACTTCCCATTGCAGGGGACATGGGTTCGATCCCTGGTCAGGAAACTAAGATTCCACATGCCATGTGGTGCAGCCAAAAAAAAAAAAAAAATTAAAATTAAATAAAAAAACTTACAGTATTGCCTAGAACTTTGATAATGTTATGGATATTAAAATGGTTGTGATAGTATCATATCTATTTTAATGAGATTGTCTCTAGTGTTTCATCAATAGCATGGCTATTGATTTGGAAGAGAGGAGTGTGTGTGTATGTGTGTCTCTATAGTTTTAAAGTTGTATTCCATATCATTCTATACCAAGTTTATTGCAAGTTTTAAACAGAAAGGATATTCAGTCTTATGCCTTTTGATCATATTGAGATAGTAATGTGACTTTAGTCATTGACCTAGTACTGTATAATTTACATTCCTGGATTTCCCTGTTGCAAATCTTCCATGAATTCCTGGGTAACATAATAAACATTCTGTATATTATCCTTGTAATACTATTAGGTAGGATTTTTGCATATTTAATAATATGGGAAATTGGGCTATAAATTTTTTAATCTTTGTCAAATTTTTACTTTAGAATTATGATTTTTTAAATGAATTTTCAAGTGTTTTCATATTTACTTTTCTCAGCAAGAATTTGAGTTTTTTGTTTTTTTTATCCTTAGAAATTTGACCAATTGTCAGTCCGGTATACTTTGGGGAGGTAATTACTTAGCAACATTTTTCCATTTCTTCTACAATCTTTGATGTTTCCTACTTATGGGCTGGGTGAATATTTTGAAGGAGTTATCAGCATGTAAATATCAAGCTAAAAGAGAAAAGAGTAAAATAACAAGTATTTTAGAAGATGCTAGAAGTATGGGAAGCTTTTTATAAAAGGAAGATATTAGAAGCTAGTATCTTCTTGAAAATAGTTATGTTTTTTTAATTTTAATTGTCTCAAATTGGGCTACCATAGTCCCACTTATGTTGAATGGCCCTAAATAATTCCTATCCATCAACGGCCAGTTTCCATAAATATACCTCAATAGCCATAGTAGTTGAGGTGAATTATTATAAAACCAAACCTGTTTGATGGGCAACAGACCAACCAAAGAGAGGAAAAAATATGGAGTGTAAATAGAAAATAAAATTAATAAACGTAAAGGATGATAATAAAGCATTTTGAAGGCTGAAAGTCCTTTGACCATCTGCTTAAGTTACTGTATAACCATGGTACCCAGATTTTTCTCCTCCAAGTCTGTATATGCTGTTTGTTTGACCAAACCTTTCTTCATTGACCCCACAATGCTAGCCTGATTTAGCCCAACCTCTTTGACTGATTAATCAAAATTCCAAAATTTTGTATTTCAAATTCTTAGGATTATAATTTGTTCTTGACTCTTTGACAGAGAACTTGCAGAGACTGGGAGTGAAAGTAAGGGCAAAATTAATCATATATCTGGGTTTACTGGGGACAGTCTCTACTTATGCTCTGGTCCTGATGTAATTAATAGTAGTACCTCATTGTACTCTCAAAGTGCCCTTTTATAAACAAATTGTCATATTACATCTGACCATATAATGCAGTGAGAATAATAAACCTATTCTAAATTAGAGGCTGAGAATAAGTTAACAGGTCAGGTATGTAAGATGAAGAGGGGAGATGCCACAGGGATGGCAGAGTCTTTGAGATCCGTGAGCTGATCAGGTACTAATGCTTCCATTCACCGCAGAGATGCCAGAGAAGGAAGCACTGTGATAGAGTGAGTAAATGACTCCACCAAGTCTGTGCTTAAAGATGTGTGAGGAAAGGGAGATGGGTGATGGGTGTAAGGGGCTGGGGGTGCAGGTGCGAGGGCACAGGATTAGGAGGTGGAAGGATGAGAAGAAGTGGCAGGGTGAGGAGAGGAGACAGCAGAGCAGGGAAACAGAGAAATGGGAACTGAAAAGCATCAAATGGAAAATTCTTGCAAAATTTCAGTTCACATTTATTATTTTCATGAGGGAAAAACTAAAAAACATCACAATGAGAGGATAGACACTTCAGAAAACAGATGCTGACAAAGACCCTCTTTGACCAAACTTGAATCAAGCTCCTGAGTCCTCTTTCAGACTAGGCTCCGACCTTGGGCTCTGTCCTTGGCCTGCTTATTCCATAACAAGAATCTTGCTAAAGTTAGTTTAGTATAAATCTCCCACTCTTGGTCTGATGATCTTCAATATCTGTCCAAATTCCTCATCCCCCACTTCAGTATCTTTATCACCCTCATCTGCCTTCAGCAAAAATCTTGTTAGGTCAGTTTAGCAAAGAACTAGCCTATATCTTAGCAATTTTTTATGCACTGACTCTCAGCCCTGCTCCTTGGCTCTAAATCCCCACTTTCCCTTGTTGTGCTCTGAGTTGAGCCCCATCTTTCTCCCAACTGCACAACCCCATTGTAGTAGCCCCCATTGAATGAAGTCTTCCTTACTGTCTTTAACAAGTGTCACGAATAATTTTTTCTTGAATAATGCCTACCCTAAAATGTCAGCTCTGTGGTAAGGAAAACTATACAAGAAAGATGAGGAAGTAAGAAAAGCACCATCAAATCTTTGGGCTCCAGTTCCACTGCCACTGGATCGGAAGGTAGCCTTCAATGGTGAGCTGAGTCCGAGCTTCCTCCTCTAAGCGTGAGTTTACATACTGTGTCCTGCCCTGAGCTTTCCTTGCTGTCCAAGCAGGGAATTTCCACATCCAAATTCCTCTCCCACCAACCACTTAAGTGTTGTGTGGTGCTCTATCTCTTCAGCTTCCTGAAAGAGTAGGATGAGAATAAGGCTTGTACTTCTCTGATTCTCCTGACTCATCTGGGAAGAAGCCACCTCACTACTTTGTATCCTGGGACTTTGACCAGTGGCTAAATGCAGAGAACCTAAACGGGATCTGAAACTGGTAGAAAGCCAAAATGCGATAGTAAAATCTGGGACTAAACTATAGAATTCAAGATACTTGATGAAATTGAAATCATATTTTCTTTGCAATGAGCATAAAGATTTTTATAGATATATTCACCACCACATTGTTTAAGGTTTAGAAAAGATGGAAACAACCTAAATGTGTAACAAAAAAAGGATTGATTAAATAATGGATGGAAAAGTCATGTGATCAAATATTATGCAGTCATTAAAAATCAGGATTTAGCACAGATGTAGAGAGCAAACATATGGACACCAAGGGGGAGAAGCGGGCGGGGGTGGTGGTGGTGGGATGAATTGGAAGATTGGGATTGACATATACATGCTAATATGTATAAAATAGATAACTAATAAGAACCTGCTGTATAAAAATAAATAAAATTCAAAAATTAAAAAAAAATCTGGATTTAGAAAATGTTTGTGGACAAGGGAACTAAACACAATATATTAACTGCAAAAAATCAGATTACAAAATGGTGTGTACAGAATGATTCCAGTTTTGTAAAAATATTGATGCATATATATACATGCATGCATTTAAAAAAAAAAAAAAAACTAGGATACGTGCCAAAATGATCACAACAGAATACTGGCTGAGTTTATCTGTTTTCCTACATTTTGAATGTTTACCCAGAAAAGCAAGTGGATGATACTTGAGCATTAAGAAAAGTGTCTTCTTAATTCATTGGGATAAGGAATTTCTGAGAGATACCATTAAATCTAGTTCTCTGGTCTTTAAAAGACACATAGTTTCTTGACATTTGAGGAATTTTCTGTGTGAGCTGGTGCAGGTCCAGTAGAAGGCAGTAAATAATGTGGCCCATCATCTCTAACCTTGATGCTAGATTCCTGTAAATTTATGCCACACACAAACCTGGGCACATTGCAACAGGGAGATGAGGAGAAAGGAATCACTCAAGGTGCTAAATTGCTGGTAGAGATGTTGAAGGAGGGTTGCCACTAAAGCCACAACCAAGCCCGAGTGCTCTTTGGCCACAGCTCCCGAAGTATTTCTGAAGGCATCAACAGGACCCAATTTTATTAGGCATTTGCTCTGAGGACAGTTTCATAAGCACTCAAACATATTAGTCTAAGCCAGTGTTTACTAACCTGGATACTTCAGAGATATGAAGTCATATGGAAACCATATCTTATACACTGACTGCATGAATATATCACACCAATTTGTACTGTTTCTCAAATGCATGTAAATACTGCTATGGTGAAAAATACAAACACATTTTTCAATGGTAATGAATTCATAGTTTTTTGTTAAGTATTTCTCAATGAATAGATTCTAAATGTAAATGTCCGGGGACTATCATTTGGGGTTCTTTGTGCTAAAATATATTGAGAACCACTGCCTCAACCACTTGTATGTTTAACTCAAGCTCCAAGTTCTTCAGAAAGTTTTCTTTAACTACTCCAGGGGACAGTGGTCATCCCTTCTCTGAAAGTCCTTTTATTACACATTAGTCTATCCTGTTATTGTTTCAACTGGTGTCTTTTTCTCTCCTCAAGTAGACTGGAAGCTGGATGAGGGCAGGGCCCATGTTTTCTGCTTCTTTGTCACCCTCTAAAGCATTCAGGCCATTGGGGACTCAATAAGTAGTGATCATAGCTGTTTCTCTACGCTCCGTTCAGTCACACTATATCAGAAGCTCCTCAACTAACAGGAAGTTTCCATTCTAAAGGGCTAGTCCCAAGGCAATTTTTCTAAGTCCAGAATTAGTGCATTCTCTTTATTTGTACAGGAACGTTGTGCATTTACAAGCAACTTTAAATTCTGATGTGTTGGGCAAAATGGCCCTACTTTCGCTCTGGCTCAAGACTGTGCTCTTTTCCATGAAAGGAGATACATTTGTAAGTAGAGAACTCTCTGTATGCTGCAGGCCTTGGCCAGATTGTAGGTAAATACCCTTATCTACATGTTGCTTTATGTCTAATTCCAGATTGTGGTTTCATTATTTCTCTTAGAACTTTCTCTTGCCATCTGCTCTCTGGAAATTATTTTTCTCATTGTTCATAAATTCCAAGTTTGTTTACTCTAGAATACAGGAGAAGCAAAAATAGAATGTTAGGCTGTGAGGGGCAGCGTCTGCCTGAGCTGAGTTTTTTCTGGGGAGTGATAAATGATGCTGAGTTCCCCGTGGGTTAGAGGGCACACAACTTCAAATAACTACAACATCCGATAACAAAGTTTTTCTCCATCATTTGCAATCCAAACACGAAGAACACAGCCCTGCGGACCCCTCATCCTTCATGTTCAATTGTAAATCCTGATTAAATAGCTTGCAGGTGTCAGGATTAAAGTATATGCAGTGGGAGCCTAAACAGAGGACCAGCTGGGTTCCTCATTTGCCAGTTGCAGTTTCTTCTTTGTTTTGAAACTGTTGACAGTACAACTAAAAATGTTCCTTAGGGCCCAGGCTGAGTTAAATAACAAGCAGGATGAGTAAGAGAACAGCTGTAGATATTTTTCTGTGTTTAACATACCTGCCTTGTTGATTTATAGGAAGACCCCCATATAATGTACATTTTGTAATCCAAAACATTTAACCTTTCGAGCCAAGTCTGTGATAGAGACATCAGAAACAGGAAAGGTCTTGATGGGCCTTGTGTTCCCAACTTTTTCCCCCCTTGAAGGAAAAGTGAAATGATGGAACAACTTGATTTTATTATTCCAATGACCGTGGTGATACTGTCTTGGCCTCATTCGATACTCACAGCTAATCAGTGGGCAAGCAACGCCATGGAAAGCAGAAAGGCCTGCCCAGAGTAATGCAACTTGGGAATTCCTCTCTGCATGAGCTGGATCAAGAGAGCCAGCTCTACACTAATCATCCATTCTGACTTCAGGAAGGGATGTGAACGAGAGCCTCAGTGGACCTGCCAAACCGCAGAGCAGGGCTTTGGACCACTCCTGAGTTCCTTCTTTTGTGCAATAGCACTGATAGGCATCATGAGTTTGCAGACAGTGTAGAGTCCTTAAAATTTGTCTGTGCTTGTGCTTAGCTAGACTATGGTGCTAGGAAACCTCAATGCAGCCGCAGAATTAAACAAGTTTGAAGGGTAAAATCTAAATCTTTTATGCCATTACTGTCAATTGTGTGCTAAGAACCTGTTGCATTCATGGTACTGGAGTGGGCACCAACCTGAAACTGCATGTTTAAAATAGTGCCTATGACTTCTGACCCAACACCCGTTCCACCCCTAAGTATTCGTTAGGGCTGATTATGGTCATTCCATTCCCCTTGCTAGGGATTTGTTTGGGAATGGGCATGACCCAATCCTGGCCAATAACACGTGAGGGGAAGTCTGCCAGCTGTTGAGGTATAAACATATGGACACAAGAAAAACAGTATCTTTCTTTT
Source organism: Delphinapterus leucas (assembly GCF_059928025.1). Lineage (NCBI taxonomy): Eukaryota > Metazoa > Chordata > Mammalia > Artiodactyla > Monodontidae > Delphinapterus > Delphinapterus leucas. Next base: position 79,670,014 of record NC_143130.1, read on the forward strand.
CCTTTGAATACTGCCTTCCTTTGAATATTCCGGTTGAGGGGAGTCAGCATAAGAGCAAAGCCAGCACTTAGAGGTTGGTGATGCTAAGATGCTCAGAGAACTGGGCTCCTCAGTGACATCACTGAGCTGCAGAATCAATCCTGGAATTCACCCTACTCCTGAATTCTAATTCTGTGTGATAGCAAATTTCCTAATTGTATAAGCCAGTATTACATTGTTTCTGTTAATCAAAAGCATTCTAAGTAATAACTTCTGTTTAGACATGCTACCCTCTAAAAATAATAAAGTGTATATGTCAATGGAGGGAGGACAAAAATATTAGAATAAGATTGAAAACCTGATTTTACCTAACTACAATAACAAAACCTACTTTATTTTTTCAAATGTAGAACAACTGATTGGATATACTTGCATTCAAGACATGCTTTTAATTAATTGGCTCTCTAGTGGCATCCCAGTTGTCTCAGAACTGATGGGATGGATAGTGGTCCCTTGTTAGTCCATGCACAGCCCAAGCACAGCTTGGATGGGAAGAGCCACCAAGACCAGAACTGACTGGGGGAATAAGGAAAGTCAACGTCTGCAAGGATCCTTTTGGAGTCAGGATGTTGGTTTCTGCTGGGTGAGAGTCTAGTGCGAAGAGAAAGAGTGGAGAACTCACTTCACACTCAAGGGACATCCCCCTTGGATACCCAGCCAGACCACCTTGTTGGCAGTATTATAAGGTGCTAAAGAACTGGGACTCCTAATAAACTGTGATACTGGGGGGCGGGGGGGGGGCTTGTACTTCCAGTAAAGTGCTTTATTGGTACTATAAGCTCTTAACCATTCAATTACTAGTAGCACCTTCTGCTAGGCACTATGAGATACAAACTAAGAAAGCCTAAAGATGGCCTGCAAGGGTCCTAAAACTTCCAAAAGACACAGGCATAGGCCTGTCAATGTGGTGTATTGAACCCTTCAGAGTTCACCAATCTAATGTTTAAGTCCACTCTGCATTGAGCCTTTCCAGTTGAGCTCCTGGCATCACACTCTATCTTTGGAAATGTCTGAAGAATACGAAAAGAGAGCTAATAGTCACTGCCAGGACTTATGCTTAGTAAGCACTTTTAGACATGATCTGATTTAATACAGCAGTCCTATAAGGTAGGTTATTATTATTCCCACTTTTCAGATGAGGAATTCGCTCAAACTCACAAAGATAAAAAGGCATACTTGCAACTCAGACCAGGACTGTTGAAGCCAAATATGCCATTAACCACTTCTCCCTACTGCCAAGACCCCATAGAACATTCACTTCATGTTTTTTTAAAATCATTTTACTGTTTATTACCATAGTCAACATTTGAATTGGCAGAACTGTTCGCATGATAGACAAGACAGAGACGTGTCATTCAAGGAAGAATAGGTGAAGGTTTTCGTAAAGCTTGAGGAGAGAAATCCCACAGTAACTAACACAAGGATGGCTGCAGCAATCTCAGACAATGGTGTGCAAGTAGGTAGGAACAGAGGGTGTTCCAGCAGTAGCTGGCCTTCGTGTGTTGGCCTGAGACTACTGCTGTTTCCTAAGGGGAATTCCTTAATATGTTGGTAAGCAGATGACTTGCAACAGACATGTAAGTGGAGTAGGGTGACACTTTGCAGAATAAATTCTGTAAGTTTCTGGGCAGGTTCTACAAGTCTCATAGGTGATAAATGGTTGCTGAATTATGATTCAGCAAAGGTAATCCTATAAATGGACATCCAGGGAATTTTACAACTTGTGAAATTCTTAGGCCAAAAATTAAATAGCCACACAAACCAAACCTACACACTGTGAATTAAAATGGTGCCATGTTAGGCTTTCTGAAAGAACCAGCAGGAAAGATTATTCAGACAGAAGATCCTCATCCTCCTCTTCAGCCGGAAGACTAGCAGGCTCCAGGTGCTCTCTGTTGCTCCAAGTCCTTCTCAGACTTTTCCTTGAGGATCTTTTTCTTCTCCTGATGCTTGGAAGGTAGCACTGTTGGCTCATTTTGATAAAAGCCTAAGCATGGCTGCCAGACCCTGCCCCAGACTTGGACCCACCCCAAGTGCCTCACTCAGAACATTCTCACTCTAGTCCTCGGGAATTCCCAGAAGCATTTAAGGGGTGGGTGAAAATTGCTTTTATTTACTTGGGCACATTATTCAAATGTAAGTGGTACAGTTGAAAGAGCAAGATTTGAATGCATGACAGACCTCTCGTAATTATTATAAGACCCTGTGCTAACTACCTAACTTTTCTGTCTCAATTACCCCTGCAGCATAAAGGGCATATACTACCTGACCCTTAGGAGTAGAGGGATGGGGGGAGGGGTGCTGGTGATGCCTCAAGTGATATGTGTAAAACATTCACGTATGCACGAAATAGGAGCTCAGTATTACTTTTTCTCATCTTCTATACTGACTATGGCCCCATCGATTGGGCTAGCTATGAAATAACTTAGAAACACAAAGAATTTCCTTTCAGTGATTATCGAAAAGCAGCAAAGCAATTCTTATGTGAGCAATTATTACTATTGTAACTGCCTATCGTTTGTCTGTCTACCTCAGTAGGCTATAACCTTCTTGAGGGCAAGACCTGTGTCTTGTTCATGATGCAATTCCAGCCTCTAGCACATTATAACTACTGGGCTAAACATGGGAGTGCTGCAACAAAAAGAAGTAAAGCAGTGCTGTTACGAACAGAAGATTTGCACATACCTCACTCAGAACAAAACCGCTAAATGTCTTGTCTTGGAACATAAATTTTGTGAAAGAAGCTTGAATATTTCCTTTATGATTGAGGATGTTGCTAATGAGTGTGAATCTCAATATCTTTATTGTATAGAATGAGAGTCAAAGGGTGGAGTTACTATATTGCAAGTAAAACTCAGATAATAAATACTTGATAAGTGATTTTATTATGATTCACCTCTTTTTTCTAAAAATTGAGGGCAAGAAAATAAATCCAAAGAATTGATGCCCATGTTAAGTTGAGATACAGTTGGGAGCCCTTTTCTGGTGGGTTGGTTGGTCATCATAAAAATGGCATTGCTTTCAAGGCAATGATTACAATATGTTCACCCTGCCTGACATCCACCTCAGTTTCCATGTTCACATTCTCTTATTTCCTACAACTGTCAGTTCTAATACCTAATGACACTGTTATTATCATTCATAGGTAGATAGCACTTTACAGATGAAAATGCATGTGTCACCTTGAATCCTCATAACAAACCTGAGTGGTAAATATTATTATCCACATTTTACCAGTGAGGAAATTGAGGCTCCAGGTCTCAGAGCAAGGAAACAAGCTTAGTCCCCATTCCTTCTCTCATCCGTTCATTAAGCATGCATTTATTTAGTCCCAGCTGAATGACAGTTATGTTATTGAGGACCAGGGACACATTGTCATATTAAACAGAGTCCCAGCCCAATTGACTCCAAATTGGGAACTCTTTCTATTGAACCAAAGAGCCTCATGTTCTGGATAAGCCTTTTAACCTCATTACTTTGCTTCTTACCACACCTTCTGGACAGGAGGCCTTCACCTGGATCACAGTGGAGCCTACTTCAGAAAACCCTGCCTTTAGGCCATGTGCCTTTCTTTTCATCCAGTACTGACCACAGAGTTCCCACCAGGAAAATAAAACACTCTGTCTGAAGAGAGCTATTCCCACTTCAGCAATGATCCCTGTAAGGCCCAGTCAGAATCAAGTAAGCTCACTCCTATGGGGTCCTCGGTGAGCTGCCCAGACTTGCCAACCCCAAAGGCAATGCTGCTCTGAGGAGGAGAATGTTATGCCTGAACCAGCATCCAAGGCCATTATCTCATTTAATTCTCCAAACAACTGGAGAAGTAAGTGATACCATCCCATTTTGCAGATAAGGAAATTGAAGCTCAAAGAGGTAACCAACACACACCCAAGGTTATATCGTTATCTAAGACTAAGCTGGGACTGAATTTAGATCTAATGTGACTCCAAAGCTCAAGCTCCCAACCCAGGTTAAATGATAGATACTGTCATCTGAAGAAAGATGGAAATCAGGAAACCCATTGAATGTAAGGAATACATGGAGACATTTCCAAGGCTGCCCCTTGGACTGTACCACTCCTGAGAAGGTAACTTCATGTCTTTGATCTGCAAAGGAAACTAAGGCAGGGAGGACTCTTAATTTGGCCAGTCCCCCAGCCAGGTGGTGATAGATCCAGGGCTAATGCAAGGTCGCTTGCCTCTTGGCTAAGTTACCATACAGCCTTGGCCCACCTGAGCCTGAGAGAATTGGACCATCAGCCAAAACACATTCACAGGAAAATTTTAATTTCCTTGGTGGAATATGTACTTCTTTGAATCAACTACCTAGACAGGGTTCCACCTATCTCCTCAGACCTCCCCAGCTCTCAGTGTCATCTGGCCTGAGATTCTCCTCATTTCCAACAGGCCTCTGGAGCCTCCAGGAGCCGTGAGAGTCCCTATCTCAGTGCCCTGGGTGACAAAGACTGTGTCCCAGGTGCCAAGACGGAGGTCACGGGAAGCCCCAGGTCCACAGAGCTCAGCTCTCCCGTCTGACCGGCATTCCCAGAATCACTTTACAGCAGGGGCCAAAGATCAAAAATTTTATGGGCACTTGGGGAATTATTCCTCTCCAGCCCATCTGCCCTTTCATCTGCACACCCACTGCCCCAGAATAGCAAACAGCTCCTAGCTCCTGAACTGTTTCTCGAAAGACTTCACAGCAGGAAAACAGAGGCTAGAAATATTTCAAAAGCTTGGCCACAGCTGTCTGCAGGAGCCCATTTGAAAGCATTCGAGCAGAAAATCTCCTTCCTTTAAAGCTCCAGTCGCTGGTTTTGCTTGGCTGGGAGAACAGCAGCATCACCTTCACCCTTAGGGCCCCCCGCCCACCTGGGTCTATCCAAGGGGATTTCGAAGCACCCTTACTTAATGGCAGAAATCACATTAAGAGACAGAAGCTTCTAGACCTTCATAACCAAGCACGCCTGTGGTCTGCAAGGGGTTCCCACCACCGCCCTGAGAGAGGATTGCTGCTGTGGAGCACCAGGCTTCGCTCTCACCCAGATATGTCCAGGTGCCCCACTGCTCTGGCTGTTTCTGGGCTGACAATGAATTTGCAAACTCCAAAGAAAAACCAGTGCAGAAGCATCCTCTATAGAGTAGGGACTTGATTCCTTTATGGGGAGTCCTCCTAAGAAGAATAAAATCAGAGCAATACTTTAGACCTAGGCTTGAGGGGTCCCTCCCCTGGTGCACCCTGGCCCTTGCCTGGCCATTCTTCTCCCCATAAAGTGAGGAGTATGCAAGCAGTAGGGACTTACCCAGCTAGAGTTCACACCTCCCTTTCTAGACTATGCCCTGGCGATCGAGACCCTAAAAGTCTCTGAGCCTGTTTCCAGGCCTTTGAGGGCCTCATCCCTGGATCTATCCTCTGAGGCCAGGCAATCCCAGGAACATGTGCACCCGAGATACAAGGGCCAGCCAAGGGCAGAAACTGATGGGCAATGTGGATGCCGCTGGGATGCGTGGGCCTTAAAGTACGAAGCAGAGCCAGGATGGGGAAGGAAGCAAGCAGGCTGAGAACCAGCCTTTCCTGTGCTATCTCATCCCCGTGCAGAATGTGGAAGAGTCACAGAGGCGTATTTGTTAAAGTAGAAGGATAACATATTTTATAAAAACAGCTTTTTAGCATACTTTGTAACTTTTGAATATTCAGACATTTGGTATGTGGGATTTCTTTCTACTGTTGCATCCAGAATCACAAATGTTGAGGATGAGTCTGAGTCAGAATTCATCTCAGAGTAAATAAGGATCAAGTGCGTTCATGTCTTCATTCATTCAGCCGTAACTTACTCAGCTCCTGGCATGTGCTAAGCATCGTGCTGGGGACTGGGTATGCCATGGGAACTAGACGGTTACAGTCTAGCTAGAGGGAGAAAAAGCAGTTGTCCAATGAGGAAAGCCACAGAGTGGTGAAATGATAGCTGAGAGGCAAAGCTAGGAAGGAGACAGTAGTAGGGAGGATTGGTTTCTCTGTGCGTGGTCAGAACCTGACTCAATGTTCAGATCAATTTTTTTTTTTTTGCGGTACGCGGGCCTCGCACTGTTGTGGCCTCTCCTGTTGCGGAGCACAGGCTCTGGACGCACAGTCTCAGCGGCCATGGCTCACCGGCCCAGCCGCTCCGCGGCATGTGGGTTCTTCCCGGACCGGGGCACGAACCCGTGTCCCCTGCATCGGCAGGTGGACTCTCAACTACTGCGCCACCAGGGAAGCCCAAGATCAATTTTTTTTTTAATGCAAAACATCTTTATTTGCTTTGGATTGTCCTTCTTCCAGTAAGGTTAACTTTTTTAAAGTTAAGTTTTACTGGAGTATGGTTGATTTACAATGTTGTGTTAGCTTCTGCTGTACAGCAAAGTGAATCAGTTATACATATACATACATCTACTCTTTTTTAGATTCTATTCCATGTAGATCATTACAGAGTATTGAGTAGAGTTCCCTGTGCTATACAATTAGGTCCTTATTAGTTACCTATTTTATATATAGTAGTGTGTATATGTCAATCGCAATCTCCCAGTTTATCCCTTCCTGCCCCTTCCCCCTTGGCAACCAGATTTTTTTCTACATCTGTGATTCTATTTCTGTTTTGTAACTAAGTTCATTTGTACCATTTTTTTAGATTCCACATATAAGCAATATCATATGATATTTGTCTTTCTCTGACTTATTCAGTATGACAATTTCTAGGTCCATCCATGTCACTGCAAATGGCATTATTTCATTCTTTTTTATGGCTGAGTAATATTCCATTGTATATATATACCACATCTGCTGTATCCATTCCTCTGTCAATGGACACATAGGTTGCTTCCATGTCCTGGCTATTGTAAATAGTACTGCAGTAAACATTGGGGTACATGTATCTTTTCAAATTATGGTTTTGTTCAGATCAGTTTTAACTTAATAACCCTTAGAGGCCTATAACTAATAATTAAATCTAATTAATTCTGCAAACTTGTCTGTTTAGCCTGGCACAGTACTAAGCTTTGGGAGACCAGAGACACAGGCCCTGTTCAATGATCTCAAGTCTAGAGAGACATACAGATATGTATACAACTAACTCGGGGTCAAGACAGAGGGAAACAGTAGCAGTACAAGAAAGGTTGTAGGAACTCAGAGGGAGGCATGATTAATTTCTTCTAGGCATTCAGGAATGGCTTTATATCAGAAATAACATTTCAAGTGAGGTTTTTAGGATGAAATAGAATTTACAAAGAGCACAGAAACATGGAGAGACATTCCTGTTTGAGGGAAGAGCTTGAGCAAAGGCACTGAGGCCGGCCATTGCATGGAGTGCTAGGGGACTAGTTAGCCTGCACGGTGAATACGTTAAAATGTTGGCAGCAGGCTGCAAAGGCAAGCTGGGACCAGATTTTGGCAGGCCTTGCCTGGCAGGCTAAGGAGATTGATGGTTCTGGAGAAGTGGGGAAACGTGTTAGGATAATCATTCTGGAGAGGAAGCAAGGAGACCAGAAGAAGACTATTTCAATCATTTAGGCTAGAGGATCTTAGGTAGTAAAACAAGGTAATGCTGGTAATAAAGATTTAGACCTAGTAGTTCTGAGTTTTGATCTAAATTGCAAAGGCAGTCATCTGTCTCCATCTCCTTCCTCTTGTCCACTTTCTCATAATTGAGGATCATTGGTTGCGAGCAACAGATGCCAATGCTGGGTAACCTATGCAGAGCTGGTATTTATCTGGTGGCTATGCAGCAGCTCACAGAATCTAGGGGAAGGCTGAAGAGGCAGGTGCCATGGCAGCTCTGAGGCCCCAGGTGGCAGCCACTGTAGGAGTTTCTCTGCAGAACGTGGACAAATCTACTCCAACTATGTTTCCCCCAGTATTTTTTGTCACTCTTCTCATGATAGAAATTTCAGGGAGAGCACATGTGATGAACTAGATTGGGTGGTTCTCCTGCCAGTCTGCCAGGGTAGGGGAGGTCACTCTGATTAACAATCTAAGGAAACTCCCCAGTCAGGAACCACTGTTCCCAAAGAAGTGGGTAGGCCCTACTTGAGGGTGGGAACTCAAGCTGTCTTTCTCACTATGTATCCCCAGTGCCTAGAAGGGTGCCTGGCACCTAGCATGTGTATGATAAATATCTCCTGATGACAGAAGGTCATGGAGCAAAAGTGACAGATGTCCACACCACCTTGCCAGGCTCCTCCTGCCCACCACTGACTTCTCTGCCCTCCCTGGGTGTCAGGGGAGTGTCAGGACACTGAGCACACCCCCCTGTTTGGGAAACTGGCCAACCCACCCTTCACTCCTCAATACAGCTGATGTCCTTGTGCCAATTCTTCAGCTGTCCCCGGGTGTACTCCCTGGAATTTCTAAACACTGATGATGATTTCCTGTTGGATGGGATGTTTGGGATTTGGGCTTTGTTTTTCTTTTAAATACCATTCCTATTCAAAATGTGAGATCCTTTTTTCTGGAAGTTATTTTTCATCATCTTTTCTCTCCCCAAGTTCTTGCACCATGGGCCTTCCTGCCTTCCTGTGGTTGGCCCTATAAAAATTATGTTCCTAAAGAGTTACTGGGGAGGTGGGGGGAGGGGGCGATGATTACTTGTTGGCTGGGGGTTTTTTTGCATTTTTTTTTCCCATCCAGGGCACTTTGCCAAGGCATCTACAATGACTTTGTTCCCTCCAACATGAAGTGCCTTTGTAGAGGCCAAGGCCAAGCCCACTGTTAAATTGGGGTCTGTCCCTGACTTCAGGACTTGACTCCAAAGGACATAGGGAAACTGGTGGTATCCAGGGAGAGGCAGCTCCTTTGCTCCAGGCAGTAGATTTAAGCCCACTTGTAAAAGAAAAAGAAGGGGAGGGAGGGGAAGGGGAGAGAAGGGGAGAAGGGAAGAAAAGGTTACCTGTTTGGCAAAAAGTTGTTACTTTTTTAATCAAACTGTCCCAGCTCTGTTTATGGCTTAACATCAATATTAAGTCATCATAAAACTGAAGGTTTATGGTCCCTAAAAGAAACATTGAAAAATGTATGCATCCTATAACTCCTAGAACGTGTTGTCTAGATTTTTTCCATATGGGTAGTAGGAATTTTTGTGGAGGTGATAGGCCACGCTGTCGATGTGCAAAGCAGCTAAGGGGAACTGTCCCCAGCTTCCTCTGACATTTGGGATACTGGGGGCCTCCGTAGTGGTGCCACCTTACCCCACGTGGTCCTAAAACTCTTTACAAGTTCCCGTGGCTTCCAGAATAAAATCCAATCCAATCCAGTATAAAATGGCCATCAAGGTTCCCCTTGAGCTGGCCACTGCTCCCCTCTCCACACGCCCCCTCACCCCTTTACCACCTTCCCTTGCCAAGCTCTGTGCAGCAGGAGGCCACCTGCAGTTGCAGTCCCCTGCCTGGTGCCTTCTCCATTTGCTCTACACCTGTCACCTCTCTCTAGGTTACAAGTAAAACATCACCTCCTCAAAGATCTACGCAGTTCCTCCCCAACCTGAGCCAAGCTCTCCCCCAGGTTGTCTTGCTCGCCTAGGCGAGAGAACCATTAGGCAAGAGAAACAGGGTGTCTGGGGAGAAAACTAAAGCTGCCAACAGGGCTCCCCTCCCAGGCATGCTGCTGAGTATGGTGTCAACAAGAGCTTCGAGAGCCCTCCCTTGAGGCTCCCAAGGAAAGTAATGGGGAGAGCTTGGCTCAGTCCTGCATATCCGTGTGTTAACTCTATGCCCTGGACATGTCACTGAAACCCCTGAGCCTCGCTTTCTTCCTCTGTAACAGAGGCACAATAATAACACCCTGCCGATTTTGCAGCATTCTTGTAAGGTTTGAAAGACCAAGTATGTGAAAATAAGTTGTCTTTGGGAAGAGCTGTAGGATAGAAGGGACTGTGGTTAGGAGTGGAGGGGCCAACCCCCTGCTTTACATCAGCAGCTGTATCCTCGAAGACTGCTTCCCATGTGCGCAGTGAAATACAGAACTTTAGAGCAGAAGACACAGTTGCAGTCATCTCAAGATGCCTTTTTTTTAGCTTTCTAAAAAAAATTTAATTGTGGTAAAATATAACATAAAATTTACCATCTTAACCATCTTTAAGTGTACAGTTCAGTGGTATTTACATTCACAGTGTTGTGCAAACATCATCATCATACATCTCCAAAACTCTTTTCAACTTGCAAAGCTGAAACTCAATATCCATTAAATTATAACTCCCCATTCCCTCACCACCCCCTCAGCCCCTGGAAGCCACCATTCTACTTTCTGTCTCTATGAATCTGACTACTCTTGCGTTCTTCATACAAGTGGAATCGTACAGTATTTGTCTTCTTGTGACTAGCTTATTTTACTTAGCACAGTGTCCTCAGGTTCATCAATGTTGTAGCATGTGTCAGAATTTCCTTTAAGGTTGAATAATATTCCATTGTATGTATATACCACATTTTGTTTATCCATTCATCTATCAATGGATACTTGGGTTGTTTCTACCTTTGGGCTATCATGAATAATGTTGCTATGAACATGGTTGTACAGGTATCTTTTCAAGAACCTGCTTCTAATTCTTTTCGGTATATACCCACAAGTGATTTGCTGGGTCATATGATAATTTGTGTTTAGTTTTTTGAGGCCACCATCCTGTTTTCAAAAGTAGCTGCAACATTGTACATTCACACCAACATTGTACAAGCATTCCAGTTTCTCCACATCCTCACCAACACTGTTTTTTTAATAGTAGCCATTCTAATTGGTGTGAGGTTGTAGCTATCTCATTACAGTCTTGATTTGCATTTCTCTAATGATCAGTGATGTTGAGCATCTTTTCATGTGCTTATGGGCCATTTGTATATCTTCTTTGGAGAAATGTCTGTTGAAGTCCTTTGCCCATTTTTAAATTAGATTTTGGAGGGTTTTGTTGTTGAGTTGTAGGAGTTCTTTATATATTCTGGATCTTAATTCCTCATCAGATACATGGTTTGCAGATATTTTTTTTCCTATTCCATGGGTTGCCTTTTCACTGTTAGCTGTCTTTTGATGCACAGAACTTTTTTTCAAGTTCAATTTATCTGTTTTTTTCTTTTGTTGCTTATGTTTTTGGTGTTATATCCAAGAAATCATTGCCAAATCCAATTTTATGAAGTTTTTCCTGTTTATTCTAAGAGTTTTATAGTTTCATCTCTTATATTTTTGATCCATTCCATGTTAATTTTTGTATATGGTGTAAGGTAAGTGTCCAGCTTCATTCCTTCATGTGTGGTGAAGATGATTTTTGACAGAACAGAAAACTGAGCTCAGAATGGGCAGGAGTCTGCCAGAGGGAAGGCAGCTGGATAGGGAGAGAGCTGAGGTTAAAACCCAAGGCTCCTGTGTCTTAGTCCAACATCCTCTCTACTCTTCTAGGAAATAGACACCCTGGGAGTAAGTGACCCTGGGCTTTCCTGTGTGTCTAACTAGAAAAAAACTGGGAACACAAAATGTGATATTGGAGTTGGCGGGTTTTCCTTTAGGTGGGATCAGCTGGCCCTCAGTCCAGACCACTGTGTCAAGAGTATGTGATAGGCTTGTTCCTTTACATAAGAGGGTCATTCTTCAGGACACCTTTGATCATCAGAGGTGAACAGCAGCCAAAGAAAAGGTATCGCAAAAAAACTGGCTCCATGATCAGTGACATGGTGATTTGGTGGAATATAACTTTGAGTCACTGATATGAGGGGAAAAAATGCTAGTGGCCTTCCGTGTGCATACCCTTTGTGCCTAGTGGCCAGCAAACTGGAGAAAACTTGTGTTTTGAAGCATTATCTTGAAGAAGGAAATGAAGATATGGGGGCTTTGGTAAACGTGTTGGGCTAAGGCAAGTGTTGGCAAACCACAGCCCACAGGCTAAGTATAGTATTATTGAAACACAGCCAGGCTCATTTGATGTGTTGTCTATGGCTGCTTTCACACCTCATCAGAGTTGAGTAATCGTGACAGAGACATATGGCCCACAGAGCCTAAATTATTTACTATCTGGCCCTCTACCAAAATTTTAAAAAAGGTTGCTGACCCCTGGACTAGGGTAACAGGGAAAGTGGAGCGGGCACAACAGTAGAAGCCCCTTGCCCACAGGGCAGTCCCACCCTCAGGGACCTCGTGGCCCTCATGGCTGGCTGGAGCGTGACCATTAGCCACATCAGGAGATGGACTAGTGGCAACGTGAGGAAAGTTCTAGCTGTTCTGTACTCTCATAGTGCCTCCCCAGGCCCAGCCCAGAGAGGATCTGGTAGTTGTGAGGTGGCTGAGCACAGAAAGAGTAAGAGTCCCACAGGAGCCAGGTCCCAGCCCTGCCACGTTCATTGGCCATACTCTTGAGACACCCACAAAGGCTTCTGGTCTAAAGGCAGAGTGGCAGCTTGGAAGTCAAGGTCCAATCACATGCGATAGAGCTTGATGTGGTGCTCACACTGCTGTCATTTATGTTCAGCTTTCTTACGCATGCTGTTAATAACTCATCACTCTCAAAGAGGATATTAATTAGTTTACACTTCAGTGTGGGTGTGGGCAATTCTCAAACTTCTTGGCCTGGTTGATAGAAAGTGCCAGAAAGACAAGGGTTGAAATAAATCTCAGTTCTGTCACCATGAGCTGTACTTGGAAAAATGACACAATTTCTCTCTCACTTCTATGTCCTCATCCATAAACAGGATAAACCAGAGCTGATATAAGAATTCAGTAAGAGGATGGGCATGAAACAGCCAGAACATTCCACGAATGCCAGTTTCCTTTCCTTAGTCCATTCAGCACCACCCACCGCCAGCAGCTTCTCTTCTAGAGCAGGGGTCCCCAACCCCTGGGCCACGGACTGGTAGTGGTCCATGACTTGTTAGGAACTGGGCCACACAGCAGGAGGTGAGCAGCAGGTGAGCAATTGAAGCTTCATCTGTATTTACAGCCACTCCCCATGGCTTGCATTATCGCCTGAGCTCCACCTCCTGTCAGATCAGTGGTGGTGGTGAGTTGTATAATTACCTCATTACATGTTACAATGTAATAATAATAGAAATAAAGTGCACTATAATGTAATGCACTTGAATCATCCTGAAACCATCCCCCCCCCCGACCCCCCACCCTCGGTCCATGGAAAAATTGTCTTCCACGAAACCAGTCCCTGGTGCCAAAAAGGTTGGGGACTGCTGCTCTAGAGGCCAACCCTCTCAAGTCTCTGGGGTCTCCTGCCCTCCACACCCCTCACTATCTGTGGCTGCTCCAGGATGAACTAAAGACCCCAACAGACTCCACATGTGAATAAACAATTGTGCTACAGTGTAACGGATTTTCAAGATACAACTACAGTCATTTTGCGATTGGGTGAAACGTCTGTTCTTTAGAACAGTAGTCCCCTACCTTTTTGGCACCAGGGACCGGTTTCGTGGAAGACAGTTTTTCCATGGGGGGTGTTGGTTCAGGCGGTAATGTGAGCAGTGGGGAGCAGCAGATGAAAGTTCATTCGCTCACCCACCGCTCACCTGCTGTGCGGCCCAGTTCCTAACAGGCCTCGGACCGTTACTTGTCCACGGCCTAGGGGTTGGGGACCCCTGCTTTAGAAGCTTCTGTGGATTTAGCCCGATGGAGAGACACAGTTCCAGGAAGTAGGCCCTAGTTTTGGACCATCCCACTCCTCAGAATTGCAGGACATAAGAGCAGTTAGGGCCTCTCCAGTGCTAGCTCAAACTCGTAGTCTGGTCTCAGAACTGACTGTTTCCTCAAGGCCTCACAGGGATGCTGCAGCTCCCAGCTTCTGTTTCCTGCCTCTTCCTTTATCAGCCACAGCCATTGCTCTAAGCCCAGACTCTGAGACCTCCAGATGACTTTGTGGGAATGTTTATCACATTGTTGTTTGTTATAGCAAAATATTGTTGGACATTTAGACATAGAGGGGTTGGGTAAATCAGTTACACCACGATGCAGCCATTAAAATTTACAGTAGACCAGAATTTATTGAAAAGATATTTGCAAATTACATTTAAGTGAAAACAGCACGTTTCAAAATCATATGAACAAAACATGGGGATTTATTCAGTTTTTATATTACAAATACATATTCATATATGTGTATTTGCACAGGAAAAATATAAAAATGTAAGAAATCAATAGTAGGTTCCTCTACTTATAATGTACATGGATTTTACTGTTCTATGTATTAAGTATATATTTATATTTCAGAATCTTTATAATAGGAAAAATCATAATGCCATGTATGAAGTAAAAATGTTTTATATGAAGTGAAAAAAAAAAAGACCAGGAGGTCCCCTTCTCCAACATGGACATCTAAATAAATACAGAGGGAAAAATGGACCCTGTTCACCAGGGCTCTGCCTTATTTGTCATACTAACAGGGTGACAACAAAAGAACTGGATGACGCACTCCAAATCTTGGCTCATTCTTTTCAGTGTGTTCAAAGACTGAGTTTATAGCCTTTTACACTATGAGATGTACAAGCTAGAAGGCCCTGCAGAGACCTTATAACACTGGTGTTCTGAGGGATGGAGTGGCATGCTGAGTTCTCCCACCAGCCTGGGACCCTTCTTCTCACGCTTGGCTACATCTGCTATCCTGGTGCTCCAACCTTTAGCTTTGGAGGACTCTGTCTTTGGCTCAACCCCTCCTCACCCTCAGCTCCTCCGTGGTCAGCACGTAGCCATACACACCCTGGGGTGACAAATACATGGGTGGATTCTGAAACAAAGGGGACCTTTTGTTACCAATGGGAAAGGAACACTGATCGGGATGTAGGAGATTCAAGTTGTCATCTGTGGTCTGAGCTCTGCCTGGTGACCAGGTGACTCCATGAACCCAGCTTGTTCATAACCAACTGATGAAAGCCATTCAACTGATAAGACCATGGTGGAGGATCCCACCAAATAAAATTTCTGTGCTTCAGAAAAGCCACATTATGATGGTTTAGTATGTTCACTGTGGTTATTTAATGGATTTTGTGCTCAAAAAGACCCAACATTACTGACTTTCACCACAAACAAGCCAGATGCTGAAGACTAACGCTATGAGAGTAGAGCTCAATGAACTTTAAGTGTAAAAAATACAACTTAAGGAAAGAAAAGCCCTCATCAATACAGATTTCATGGTATCATCAATCTGTAAACATCCTAAGAGCAATCTGTCCCATGGTGAAGGCTGTATGATTTTTTTTTTTTATATGAACTGCCCTCCTCAGAGCAACTTGAGTAGTTTTCTGGGTCTGTGTTCCGACCCTCATCATTCTGTATGTTGTATTGTAGTCATATAGTGCAAAAATGTACACAAGACCTGGTGCCCGCCCCCCTCAAGTGAGGCAGTGGAAATGAAAAGAACAATCATGATATAGACATCTAAGAGTAAGAACAGGTTGCTGTGGAAGCTTGTAGTCGCGAACTAAACCAGAATTGGGGGTCCAGGAAGGCTTCCTGGAGAGTGTGACATCTAAGTGGGGTTCTAAATATAGTTTAGACTGAGCCCCACAATGAAGAGAATTTAGAGTTTTCAAAATTCAGATAGTTCATTATTCAAAAGGAAGCTTCCTAAAAGGTGAAAGTTTTGGATAAATTCTAGAAGCAGAAAATAGCATAAATTATAGCCTGCAGAGCCCAGCTACCCTGAATGCTATATTTCTTGGGCTTTTCACCACAACTGCTTTCATTTCAGATCCCTATTGACTTAAGCCCAGCCTCACCTTTGAGATCAGAGTGGACTAGAATAATGTGGGAACATTTTCTCTTACATAAACAAGAAAATTTGCAGCTCAGGTGGTGGTACCCAAACTCAGTTCCTGTCATACCCCCAAGAATGAGCTATCTTGCCTGGATATGAGGAAAGGCCCCCAGGGGGCTCCACATGCCCCTTGATGAATAGTACATGAGGGGGTGCAACAGAGGCAGCCTCCCCTGCCACGTGAAAGTGCCGGGCAGAAGCTAACAGTCTGGTCTCCCCACCTGCCTGGAGCTGGCACCTCTGACCTGCCCTCCTCTGTCACTTCTGAGTCCCAGTGGGGAAAGTGTGTCAGCCAGAGCCCATCCATCACGGAGCATTTGTCCAAAATCAAAGCCCCACTGCCGTTCATTAACACTGCTTGGGACATTCCCAGATTATCAGGAATTTGTTAGCTAGTCAGAGCAAGGCAATGGGCAGACTCCTGGGGAGAGGATATGTCAATCCAGGACAGATGCCATTTTGATGAACCTGGGAAGATGAGACCCAACTGCCAGGTCTTCAGGAGAGCACTCCCCTCCCCTACCACTACTCAAGGACCCATTTCAGAAGAGAGCAAAGGGCAAGGGGCGGAAGCAACCAAGAAGTGGAATTCTTCCTCACAACCTAAGATGCTCTTGACAGCTCTGAGTGACCACCTCTTCACCCATCCCTTCAACAGCTCAGAGGTGGCAAATGAATTTCTAGGGAGGGCAACCTGGGCTGGAGCCCAGCATTCTAGCAACCAAACTGACCTTCAGTTTCCTCCATTTCAAAATGAAAGCTATCATACCTTTTTTGTCACAAAGGTTGCCACAAAGACTAAGTCAGATAAGGTAGTTAAGGCCACCTGGCACAGCGTCTGGCACATACAGTAATTATTATTACTCGTAAAATTATAAGTTACTGTGGAATTCTGCCAATAAATTATTGACTAGTAAAATTATAGATTTTCTAAGTCATAGTTTGACTTTTCTGTTCTTTAAATGTACCTTTGATGGAAACAGGAATTCTTGCTCTTTAGAAGCTCAGGTACACAGTTGAATCAGGAACATATGCATTTGCCCAGATCCATGTTTTTGTTTTATTTTTCTTAAAGCCCCCCGCAACAAACAAAATAACAACAGTGATAACAAACCTCTCTTCTTGAGCTACTATTGAGTCCTGCCTCAAAAATAAAATGTTAAAAATTTGAAAAAGAGACGTTTATTTTCCTTTTAGGCCACAGAGCACCCTGCTAGCATCATTGCAAGAGCTCACATTTGTAGTAACTGAAATGACAGATGCTGTCAGTGAAACTGAAGAGGCCTCGGGAGTATCGTTGTGGTTTGGCTAAATGATGATCAGATGAAATATTGTTGGTTAAGTCTTACCGAGGATGTCTTCACATTAGAGCTGTTTGCAAAAAAAGCGACGTGAAGTCAGCATGGGCTTGCTGTTTTTCTCGTGCATGTTTTTCATTTTGATATTATATCATGAACAGCTGTAAGGATAATGTTAATCGTCCCTTCTGGAAACATTCATCACAAGGGTTTATTTATTATTTGGTTTAAGTATTTAAAAGTTAAAGCATTTCCAAGCTGTCACTATTGAAATATTTCTAATATTGCAAAAGGGCAATTATTTCAGAGAGCCTACTCTTAAGATTTCCACTTAGGAGAGAAAATAATAACCAATGTTCTATGGGTTTGGTTAATGCGACTGAAAGGTGCATTGGGAATGGTTCTTTTTTCACTGAGGACCAAAAATTTTGCCGTGTAAATGTGGAGCTGTAAATTCTAAGAAGGTATGGATGAGTGAGTTGGGGGGGGGCATTGATAAGATAGAAGCCTGGCAGGCTCTGTACCTCCAAAAGAATAATATAGTCATGTAGGACTTCACAGAGTGTTTTCTGTTTTTATCTCAGCCTCACAATTGTCCTTCAAACTAGGCATTTGTAGCACTTCATAGATGAGGAAACTGAGACAGAGCTTTTATGGCTTACATAAGATCAGCCAGTGTGGCTTTTTGTTTTATAATTGAAGTGTCAGACAGTGCTGTGCTAGGCAGAGCTTCCACCAAGCCAGAATGGATGAATTAGGATGGAGAAGGAAAGCCCAGGATTCTTGGTTCGGGAAGCCAAGAGCAGCTACACTGTAGCACTCTCACCCCTCGGCCAAGAAGCTTTGTGTAGGTCGTAGTTTGTACAGCCACACAAGAAGACCCTGGTCCTAGGTCTTGGGAACACAAGGACCAAAAAAGGCACAGTCCTGACCTTCAGAAGTTGATAATCACTCAGCTAACATAGGTCATTAAAAAAAGAACCTCGCATCTTTGGATACTGTGCATTCTCTCTTACTCTGGCCCTTCTTTCTGATTATGTTTTGAAATATGAGTTTCTCACTTACAGCTCAGTGAAACCCAACTAGACTGAATGCACAGCAAAGTCTTGTTGCTACTGCCCGGCCTCCTCTTGGTATTCAGTGCCAAGTGTTGCCTTTGTCAGTTGGAAATGCAGTATAAAAACCCACTCCACTTTTCTTGGATCCAAAGGAAGCCTCATCAAATTTTCTTTAACTATGACATGTGGAAAACACCAAAAAACAATCTGCCCATCCCATATGGACTTGAAAAGAAATTCATTAATGCAATTCTTAAGAGAAACATATGGCGAAACAGCTAATTGTGAAATTTGTCAATACAGTGCAGTACTTTTTAAAAATGAATTATTATTTTTTTAAAGAACCACTTGAATGGACTTTGCAGTTGTATCTTTGGAAATGAGATCCCTGGATGTTGAGAGCTTAGGATTTCCCTGGAAACAAAATTATAAGGAAATGTAAGAATGCTGAAGGAATTCAAAGCATGACTTTGTGGAAACTGGGTTGGGACCATCTCAAAGGAACAACAAAGGATGTTCTGTTCCCCCAGTGACTGTGCTTTTCCCAGTGGATTCCTTTGAGGTTCAAATGAGTTGTCCTTGGCAGGGCTCCACTGAATGTGCCGTTTTCACCCCTCCTTGATCCCAGTGATGGTGTTATTTGCTCCCCTGCAGCCTGGAAAGGCTCCTCAAATGGTACCCCTGTTCTTTGACCTGGGGCAGGGTCAGAGGCTCAAGAGTTGAGCTCAAAATGGAAGGCTAACTTTCATGAGATAGGGTGGCCAGTGATGCTGGGTTACCAAATTCAAGAAACCCCAATTAGAAGGTTTTCCCATGCTCCTTCTGCCTAAAGCACCTCTTCCTCATCTGCCCTGGGATGCCTGGTCTGCCTCTCATGTGGCCATAAAGTGCACTGAATTGATGGACGTGAGTGGCCTTAGTTTAAGTGATTATCAAGTCTGACACAAGCCTAGGGGCTGTGTTCACATGTGTACTAATTGGTTGGTCATTGGCTCCAGTTGGCCCATGGACCAGATGGAAGATGGACAGGTGTGAATAAAAGACTTGGGGCTTTAGAGTCAACCTGGCTCATCCCCTCCCAGAGTAGAGGCCTTGGACAAGATAGCCAGTTCTCTGGAGCCTCAGTTTCCCCTCTGCAGAAGAGAGCTGATAATATCTGCCTTTAAAACAAAAACTGTAGCAGCAATAAAACCTGCCCTGAGGGGTTCTCACAAGGTTTGAAGGAGATGTTGACTGTCATGTCCCAGCCACTTAGAGTTCAACAATGAGTATTTAGGGTTGTCACCATCTTGCCTCTTGCTCTGAGATTTTGGGGGGCACTTTTTCTAGGATCTAGAGCTGGTTCCCATTCAGAAACAAAGGATTCCTGTCTACCACTTCATTCTCACCACTGTGGGCTGCTTCTCAAGAGGAGGCTTCTGGAAGGCAGGGGTCTGAAGTGTGACAGCCATAGGGAAGGACACGATTCCGGGTACAGGAGAGTAGACAATCTTGGCCTTCCTCTTTTCTCCGAGGCTCCTCCTGGATCTGAACAGTATTCCTCCCAGAGTCCCCCTTTCCCCCACTTTTTTTTTTTTTTTTTTGATCATCACAACTGGAAACAGATTTGTTTGCTGGTTTGTTTTGTTTTCCTGAAAAGAGAGTGTTTAGGGTTGCAGCAGCTGGAAAGTTCTGTGATGGAGCCTGCCTGGACAGAGCTGGACAAGTTGCAGAGCTGAGCACCCCTACAAGCTGTGAGAGGACTCCATTCTCCCTTTGATCTGTTTTCACGCCACTTCTCATAGGTTTCCACCTGGGTCTGAGCTCTCTTATATGATTCTCCGTTCTCTGTCTCTCCTTCACACTTCTTCACGCTTTACTGCCTTGATCCTTTGCCCACTTCACTTCCTCACAGCTCTTTTCCCTTTTTGACTTTGCGTGAGTGTTTCCTAGGCTCTGTGTAGTCTAGGGCCTCAGCTTTGCCTCCAGCCATGCTTTTGCCCTGCCCACACCCCCTTATTCTAGGGCACAATCAAAATTCCAGTCCCCTCAGGCTTAGGGCAGTGGGGGTCATGCAGTCCTGAGATCCAGAGAAATTAGGGGGGCCCTTTGAGGTCCAAGAAAGTGCCAATGGCTTGGCTTAAAACAGGCCTGTCTCCTGGCTCCCCCTCCCCGGTCCCAGCACCATCAATTAGAAGCAATGCTGAGCTAAATACCACTCCTCACAGGGCAAACCTTCCTAACTGGAAATCATTACCTTTTTACTTTTTTTTTTTTTTAATAAATCATGGTCTAAATAACCAAATAATGAATCTCTCACTAAGCAGCATAATCAATCTTCATAACCCACGGAAATACGCTCTGGAAAGATTGCATTTTACTGCTGTTGAAAACCTCGGTTTCATCAAATAAAGGAACAAATTGCCATTCAGGAAATTATTCTTGGGCTAAAATATGCAATCAACACTTAGTTTCCCACCTGCACAGTCCTAGAATGCACGTGGGGTAATGACATTTGACATGGGGCTTGTTACACTCCTGACCCAGGAGAAGGGTTTTCATATTTTCAATTTGCAATGTCTGGCAAGATTCCCAAAGTAATTTTCAATTAAAGTCCCTGGTACTTGTCAAACATGAAGACATTGCCCAAAAGATGGAATAACTTCATTAGGACGAGACATACTCATTTCGCCAAGTATTTCAGCTGAGTGTGCAAATACTAGGCTCTTTTCTTGTCCAAACACTAAAACTGAACAAAACAAAGTCATTTTCTGTCTTCTGTCCTCTACATGGACACAAATTTAAGGGGAGGGGATTGTTCAGCCATAAGCTGTCAGTGTTATTCCTTCCATCTTTGGTGAGATCTTCTCCTCTCCCCAATTTTAGCCATGTTTGTTCATTCCCTTAGCTGACTTGACTTCCCCAGAACGTTAGGGCAGGTATTTGACCCAAGCTCAGCCAACTAGAATTCATAATGCTGCATACTGGACTTAAGAGAGAAGCTATTTTCTCTATCACGTTGCTGTTAATTCTGGTCCAGAGCTTCCCTGACAGAAAACCCATGGGCGAGAATAAAGCCCTTGTGCAGAGAAACCCAAAGACCAGAGTCTGGAGTAGAGCTCTGAACACACTTGAATACCTGTCTCCAGCTGCCTGGAAAACCAACGCTTGCCTTGCACTGTCCACAGCAGATTATGTGAACCAATACTTGATTAATATTTTACTTAAGTTTGTGCAAATAGAATTTCTGTACTTGCTACCAGAACAGTCCTGACTAACACATAAGTGATGCCAGTGTAAGGATGTGTTGGCAGAATAAGAATGTAATATTGTAAACATTTCCTAAGCATTGTCCTTAAATAACTAGGTTTTGATTGGATCAATAATAATATATTGTGCCTCTACCATGGGCCAGATCCTTGAGGTACAGAGATGATTAAAATATGGTTACAGACCTCAAGGGGCTCAAGGACTGGGAATGAATGCAGAACATGAACAAGCCCATTGTCATAACAGAGGGTTCATAAGATCATGTAAAATGCTGAGACTGATTAGCTGCAAGTAAGGCATGCAGGAGGGCTTCATGGTGGAGACAGTACTTTTCCAAGTCTTGAGGGGTGAATGCAATTGCAATATGTAGAGAAAAGTGTAAAGGTGCTGCAGGCAGAGGGAACGTGGGCTAAGTATGAGGCCCAGACACATATGGCATTTCTCAGGAGCACATAATAGTTCAGTGTGGATACAGCTCTGGCACCTGGAGGGGAGGAGAAAGGTGATAAGAAATGAACCTGAGGAGGTAAATTGGGAGCAAATGATAAAAGTCATAATTTCATCCCTTGGCAAGGAGACGCAGGACTGTAAGCAAGGCAGCAGGGTGCTTAAACAACCAGGTAAACCAGGTGCTTTCGAATTTAGAATTTTAAGAGCAGTCTAGCAAGTGAATGGATTATAGAGGGGAATGACAAGAAACAAGGGGGCTCTTGAAATCCAGTGGAGCGTTGACAAAGGTATGGAGCAGGGCTATGGATGTGGGAATGAATGTGAGAAAATAAATTTGAAAAAAACTTCAGAGGCACGATCACCAGAATGTCATGACAAAGAGCAGGGAGGCAAGGAGGGACAAGCCAGGAGTACCTCAAAGTTCTAGCTTGAATGGTTGGGTGGACAGTGTTGCTGTGAACTGGAATGAGAAACAGGAGGCGGGGTGAAATCTGAGTGACAATGAGGAGCTGAGAGATTGAGTCTCATCTCAGCTCTTCCATCAGCCACGTGTCTGATCTTGGATACAGTGCTTAGGCCACTTCAGTTTTCTCAACTATAAACTGAAAAGGCTGGAAAACTTCACTGCAGGTTCCTTCCTACCTGAATAGTGTGTGATTTAAGAGACATAATGTGAATAAGACAGGTCTGACAAAGCCTAAATGTCAAAAACATGAAATTAAGCAGGATGTGACTGAGAACCCTGAATGAGCTGCAAACCAAGGGGTGAACATTCCCCTTGATCCTGCTGCACAGAGAGGAACTATCCTGGAGAAAAGGGCATGTGAGTTTGGAAAGAGTATGGTACAGTCTTCCTAGGAGCATACTTCCCAGAAGTCATTCTCTGCTTTCTTTATAGCTTGAACATCCGTACAGACCCACTCTTCTATGTGTACTTGGTCTATGACCAAGATGGTATTGCAGAGCACTAGGGAAAGAAGACAGTATTCAAAAAGGATGGTGAGCCCCTTGTGGGGCTCCATGGAATTAAATTAAATACCTCATGCCAAACACAAAGTCAATTCCAGAAGAACTAAGGACCTAAATGTGAAAGGCAAAACTTGTGGAATCAGATATAGGAGAGCATCTTTATAACCTGCCAACAGTAATGGACTTGAGAAAAAAATTATTTTGAAATAATTTAGACTTACAGAAGAGTTTCAAAAATGTTACAAAGAGTCCCATTATATTCTTCACTCAGCTTCCTTTAAAGTTAATATCTTACTTGACCATAATACGTTACCAGAACTAACACTGGTATAATACTACCTACTAAACTCTTTGAATTAAAGGCTTTTTTAAGACACAAACTACATATAAAAGATAAATTCAACCATATTAAAATTAAGAATTTCCATTCATCAAAGAATACAATAAAGGAAGGTAAAAGAAGAAACAAATTGAGAGTCAGTATTTGCAGCACATACAGCCAATGAAGGATTTGAATAAGAAGGGTTAGAACTCCTACAAATTAATAAGAAGGCAAACAACCTAAAGGAATAATGGATAGAAGAAATGAATAGGCATTTCACAGAAGAAGAGATACATATGGATGGCCAATAAACATATAAAGGATTTCTCAGCCTAATTAGTAGTCAAGAAAATGCAAATTCAGACTTCAAGACCAAAAATAGCAAGTTCTGAAGAAGATATGTATCTAAATGCATGGCTGGTGGCTGGTGGGAATGTAAATGGTACCACCACTTAGTAGTCCGTGTGGCATCCTCCAGTAAATTTGGCCAATTCCATCCCAGAGTCTTGCCACTAAAAGTGTAGTCCGTGGACTCACAGCACTGGCATCACTGTGAGCCCCCCTCCACTTAGACTAAACCAGAATTTGCATTTTAACAAGATCCCCAGGTGAGCCATATGCCTATTAAAGTTTGAGAAGCCCAGATCTAGAGAAACTCTTGCTCATGTATACATAGCAGGTGTGTAAAAGAATGTTAGGAGCACTGTTCACTATGCCAAAAAAGTCAAACCACACAGATGTCCATCAACAGTCAAATGGATAAACAAATTGTATACAGTTTCACAATGAAATATTATCCAGCACTGAAAATGAGTGAACTGCTCTTACGTGCCATAAGGATGAACCTCAGCAAAAAAAAGAAAAAGAAAAAAAGCAAGTCCTAAAAGATTATATCCAGTATGCTACTACTTTAAACAGACCAAACACAAGCAAAACCGAATAATGTATTGTTCAGGAATTCATACATCCTTGAGGAATCTTTTTTTTTCCAAAAGGGAAGACAGTTATAAACAAAACTCAGGTTATTGCTGACTCTGATGGCAAAGCATAGGGATGGACAGAAGTGGTGTTCACCAGGTATGGGCAGTAATCTAGTTCTTGGGTTGGGGGTCGGCAAGCTTATAGGTATTCCTTTTATTATGCTTTTTAACGTACGTATTATTTTCATAACATGACTTAATTTGAAAATCAGTTTTGTAAAACACCTCCCAATGCCCCAGCATTCACAGCAGCCAATTATTGATTTGGGCCTTAAAGAGTCTGAGTCTATTGTAAAAGGACAATGCAAAAAGGAAGAAGCAGAGATGAAAGAAAGAGTCAAGTAGTGGTAATAGCAATTAAGGCAGTGACATCACAGGCTTGGGAGCCCAGGGAACCCCCACAAGACCAGGGGAAGAGGTCAGCTGATATAGCAAAAGCCAGTGTGATGCTCAAAATCATGACCTTCCATGGGATTTACCAGATGACTCAAAAGCCAGTTTCCAAAAGCTAACCTATATAGACTCTGAGGACAAGCGACAACTTCCCAATCCTAAGCGAGGAGGGAGTGATATTTAAACAGGGATATATAAAATATATCTACCTATATAGAAATGCATGAGTAATTAGTAATATATATGTATTTACTGGAGTTAAGTAATAAATCCAGCCATTATTGAACAGCTAATATGTGAAATGGGCGACCCAAAGCAACCTTCCAAATATCAGCACGCTGGCACCTTGGCCGCTGCCAGAGCTGATCCACCAGGCCCTGTTCTCCAATAGTAATAGGACGAAGGGCTCACCTGATCACACACACCATAAGCTAAGGCTTACGTAGAGCAGTGGTTCTCAAACTTGGCTGCACATTGGAATCACTGTGGGAGTTTAAAAAAATGCAGCCGCCTGGGTTCCACCCATAGAGATTCTGATTTAATTGACATGGGATGCAGCTGCTATACTGGGAGCTTTGAAAGCTCCCCAGATGATTCTCGTGTAGCAATTGGGAAAAAAATTTTTAATAGTGTAGCTTCCCTTTCAGAAGTGCCTGTGTGGGATCACCCAGTTAATAGGCTATAACAACTGGGGCAAAAATAAGAGCATGTAGGTCCCTAGGGATGTGGGCTGCAGCCCAAACATTTTGCATAAAGGTACACAAACATGTAGTATAGAATGGCAGTAGGTGTGCTAGTTCATGATAGAGGACATGAGGATATAATGCAATTGTTGGGGTGTCCCCAGGAATGATGACATCTCTTCTCTTTTGATCAGTAGCTGTTTTAATACCAGGGTTTCTCAACAGTGGCACTACTGATATTCTGGAGCACATAATTCTTGGTTGTGGGTACTGTTTCTGTGCATGGTAGGATGTTTAGCAGTGTCCCTGGCTTCTACCCACTAGATAACTGTAGCATCTTCCCACTTCTGACAAACAAAAATGTCTGCAGACATTGACAAATGATCCCTAATGGACAAACCTGTTTCCTAAGCAGGCATCCACCCGGTAGCAGGATGCCTGTCTCCTCTTGCAGGCAGAGCTCATCTTTCGATGGGATTTTTTTGCGGCCCCTCACATTTTGTTTCAGGGCCCAGGAGAGCTGGGGAAGGGGGTGCAAACACAGCATCCCACTAAGCTGGTGAGCACGGTTATGGTTCCAAAGAACCCTCTTCCTTCTCTAGCTCTGATTGATGGTGGGGAGAAGAGAGGCTACTTCAGGGTGATAGGTTGGCCCTGAAGGGCAGTTTAAGACCAGTTCTTGGGACTTCCCTGGTGGCGCAGTGGTTAAGAATCCACCTGCCAATGTAGGGAATATGGGTTCTAGCCCTGGCCCGGGAAGATCCCACGTGCCGCGGAGCAACTAAGCCCGTGTGCCACAACTACTGAGCCTGTGCTCTACAGACCGCGTGCCACAACTACTGAAGCCCACGCCCCTAGAGCCCATGCTCCACAGCAAGAGAAGCCACCGCAATGAGAAGCCCGTGCACAACAATGAAGAGTAGCCCCTGCTCACCACAACTAGAGAAAACCCACGTGCAGCAACGAAGACCCAAAGCAGCCAAAAATAAAAATAAATAAATTTTTAAAAATAAAATAAAACCAGTTCTTAAGGTTCCTTCCAAATGGGAGTGGTCACATCTCTCTGCCCCAGTTTGGGGGCCTGCTAACCGTTTCTAGAGAAACAGGGAAAGTGCCTCCCCACATCCTGTTACCAAGGTAATTTTTTAAGCTGTGCTCAAGGACCTCGCACCAGGCACATCTGAGCAGAGGCTCTGCACAAGTTGGCCTGATAGATTAACCTGTCTCGGAAGGAGCCCGTATGCCTCTAATTGTTGTAAAATAAACACGGGGCTCTGAGCTTGGGGGAGGCTGGGTTTTGTCAGGATCCAGGCTGATCTTGCCCATGTCGCCTTCACCTCTGAATAATGAGCAAGAGGCCCAGAATATGAAACTTTGCCTTTAATGATGATTATCATCATCATCATCACAGTAAAATTTGAATTTGAATACCTTTTCCAAGTTCAATAGCACAACAATTTATTGAATGTGTTGGCCAGGGACAGCACAGAAGCCAGGACCCCTGGCCTCTAACAGCTTCCAGTGGCACACACGTGTTCAGATCAAGCAATACCCATCAGTTCTCAGGCATGCTTCTGGTTGAGGGGAAGTGTGAAGGGAGAGCTGAGTGGAACTCTCAGTGGAGGTACAGCAGCCAAGGGGGAGAGAGAGCTGAGTGGGCCAGAGTATCTGGGGAAGGACTGTCAGTGGAGGATGAGTGAGGGCTGGAAGGGAGGGAGGAGGGCAAAGAAGGCACTCTGGGGAAGGCTGGGGGAGCTCTGGGTCTCAAACCTCAGTTGTTCCCCAAAATGTCCATTGTAGGTTGTTGGCTTTGTTTTTTCTTGATCCAAGATCCCATTAAGGAGCACACATTGTATTTGGTTCTCACATCCCTTAATTCATGTAGAACAGCCTCTCCGTCTGGTAAGCTTTTTTTTGTTGTTTTTTTGTGGGGTTTTTTGCGGTACGCGGGCCTCTCACTGTTGCGGCCTCTCCCGTTGCGGAGCACAGGCTCCGGACGCGCAGGCTCAGTGGCCATGGCTCACGGGCCCAGCCGCTCTGCGGCATGTGGGATCCTCCCGGACCGGGGCACGAACCCGTATCCCCTGCATTGGCAGGTGGACTCTCAACCACTGCGCCACCAGGGAAGCCCTGGTAAGCTTTTTCAAGAGGATTTAAATTCATCAGTAGGAAGCTTGACCCATTTCATAAATAAGGTGAAAAGATGACTAGTGACAAGATAGTTATTCAAGTAAGCTGGAAAAACTGCTGAAATATTTAAAAGCCTCTAAATTGTAAACCAGCAACCACCTTGCAGAAGAGTCTTTAGAAACTGTAGAACAAAGAAAGAACTTAGAAATCATCTAGTTTAATTTTTTTATATAAATTTATTTATTTACTTATTTATTTATTTATGGCTGCGTTGGGTCTTTGTTGCTGCACGCCAGCTTTCTCTAGTTGCAGCGAGCGGGGGCTACTCTTTGTTGCAGTGCGCAGGCTTCTCATTACGGTGGCTTCTCTTGTTGCGGAGCACGGTCTCTAGGCGCGCAGTCTTCAGTAGTTGTGGCACACGGGCTCAGTAGTTGTGGCTTGTGAGCTCTAGAGCTCAGGCTCAGTAGCTGTGGCACGTGGGCTTAGTTGCTCTGTGGCATGTGGGTTCTTTCCAGACCAGGGCTCGAACCTGTGTCCCCTGCATTGGCAGGTGGATTCTTAACCACTGTGCCACCAGGGAACTCCCTAGTCTAACTTTTTAATTTTACGGAAGTGTTGCCTTAAGGACTTTTTGGAACAAGGTGGAAATCTATCAGTCATTTTACAAATGAAAAAACTAAGGCCCATGAATACAACATGACTTGCATATTATAACTTGCCTTAAAAAAAGACAACAGAGCCTAGGTTAAAACCTGGGTCTCCTTGGTCAGCCTTGGGTCTCTGGATTGCCAGGACTCCTCTCACCTTCTAGAGCCTCACCTTCTAGAGGCACCAGGTTGGGAATGAAGGTCCTAAGACCATGAAGGCTTCACTGCATGGTCAAGATGGCTGCACCAACTCAGAAGAAACTCCCTCCCTTCAGGGCGAGCGCTGGGGTGCACGACAGCTGAGCAGGCTGCTGCAGCTGCCTGGAGTTTCCCATGAGGACGGAGGGAAGAGCCAGAAAAGCTGTCTGAGGCATCCCACATACCAGGCCACATTCAAATGACCTGCAGTTTCCGTTGGCAGTCTTCACTATTTCACATCTCAGATAATTGCCTTTGGACAGAGATTTACATGGACTTTTTTTTATTGCCCAGAAAGGCAATCATGTTCCAGGGAAAGAAGAGCTCCGATCAGCTGCAGACCATACAATCCTCTTTTGGCCTCACAGAAAAGGACATTTCTGAGAAAAAGCGATCAGTGAGGGAGGATGGGGGGGCGGGGGGCGGGAGCACAGCCACAGCAATATTACAAAGCAGCCTCCTATGCTGTCTTTAGTCCCTTCTTTCCTATGTGGGCTTTACTTCCCAGGTGCCCCCCGACTCCTCCCCAGGATATCCAGAGCCCCTCTTCTTCCCACTGCTTCTCCAGGGTAGTGTCAGAGCTCCAAAACATTTGTTCTTTTCTCCCATCAAACTCCCATTTGTTCAATTTTCTCCCCTCTCTATTGTTTCAGAGAGGGGTGTTATGAACTAATTCAGGTGAAAATGACTGGTAGGGTGATTTGCATTCTTGAAGTAAACCCTTAGAGAAAGGTCTTTGCACCTAAAAGCATTTGAGAGTGGATCTACTGCCAAGCCTTTGAGACTGCCTTCTGTGATGTCCTGGGTTCTGCAGAGATACTCAGGACTGACACTAGGCTGAGTGCTCCCAAGAAGGCAGGAAATTCGCTTTGCTTCCATCAGAGTACCTCTGCTTCTACCTGTGTTACGTACTGAGGTTCCACCCACAATTTCTGTTCAGAGCATTTTGCTTCTCAAAAAGAAGTTTAAAAACCAGTGATCAGTGCCTCAACCTGAATGAACCCTGAAAACATCAGGCAAAGTGAAAGAAGCCAGACACAGTGGACCATATATCCTATAATTCCATTTATCTGAAATAAATAGAATAGGCAAATTCATAGACACAGAGGGTAAATCACTGCAAGGATGAAGAGACCTACTTAATACCTGCGCACCTGAAAGGAGCAGAGCCCAAAGTCAAAAGTGGACCCTTAATCAAACCCTAGACTTCATGGTAGAATTGCAAGCAGGTCTGGAAGATTTCCTGTGTCCTTCAGATCACATGAGAGAACCAACAGCCTCTATTGCCTGCGTAGAAGGCTGGCCTTAAACAAAAAGAACAACCGCTTCTCCCCATGTCCCTCTCTCTTGTAATTTACCCATGTAGTGGAAAGACACTGCTATAATGAGAAAGAGCACAGGATCTAGACAGAAGGCCAGGAGGAGAGCAGAGGGTCGTGTAGGCTTGTGCCCGGAGGGAAGAGCACGTGAGGGCCTGTGCTCCACTCACCAAGCCTTGGCCGGACTGCAGAACTGTGACTACCCTGACTCTCACCAGCCCTGGTTCTGGCATGTATGTACTGCATAACCATGAGCTAATGACTTCATCTCAAAGCTGGGGTCCTTCCCTACAAAATGTAGTTGATAAAAATGCCTTCAGAGAACTGAATGAGTTAGCAGATAGGTTTCAATGCAGGAATTATTTTTCCTTGCATGTGAAGATGCTTTAAAAGGGCCTCAATGTCCAAGGACTATGTTCTGTTTGTATACCGACCACCTGTCAGATAGAGATTCGGGATTGCATGTTAGAAATGTCCTAGATCCACGGCTAAAGAGAGTGGACTGGGAGGGGAAAGTGGTCAGAAGAACATGATTTGCTACAGGATATAAAAGTTATATTTTTCAACACAGAATCAAACAAAATCTCTTTTCCTCATCTTTCTGCCTTAACTTTTTAGGGCTGTAGCCAAAGGACTGAGGCAAAAGAAAAAGTCTGACAAGCCAAATTCCACAAGCACGAGACTTCCCTGGTGGTCCAGTGGCTAAGACTCCATGCTCCAGTGCAGGGGGCCCAGGTTCGATCCCTGGTCAGGGAACTAGATCCCACATGCCGCAACTAAAAAAATAAATAAAAGATCCCGCTTGCCACAACTAAAGAACCCGCATGCATGTGACAACAAAGATCCCGCGTGCTGCAACTAAGACCTGGCGCAGCCAAATAAATAAGTAAACATTTTTTAAAAATCCACAAGTTCATATGAGGGAGGCTCTGGAAAGACAGGAAGACATGCTGGACAAGGAAAATAGTAGAAGAAAGGCCCAGAGGTGGCAAACTCTGGGGGTGCTGCCTAGTTGGGCAGAGAAAAGAGGGGCCGGACCTTGAGTTGGCTGATAGTAGTGGAAAGACATCTGCACAGAGATGAGCTTGACTTTCCTCAGGGCCGCTCCAGGACCTGTGCTCTGAATCATCCTCCCAGATAGAACAGGGGCTGACAGAGAAACCGGAGCCTCTTCAAAATTCTGACCTGAAATCCTCAGAACTTTGCCCTGACGGGAAGGACAGGAACCTCCCTCCAAACCCACATGGTTCTCATCTACAATTCTAGAAATCAATTGATGGGAGCATTTATGTTATAGTGAGGTATCTAGTAAGAATCCACTAATTTTAAGGCATTTTCCCTAAGGAAACAACTTCACTCAAAAGGAACACCGAGAAATCAGTGCTCAGGAATGGCCCACATGTCCAAGACATCATATAAAAAAAGAATTTAGCATATCTTATTAGCAAATGCTTTATACTGATTATATGTTGAAATTATAAAGTTTTGAGTATGTTAGGATAATAAAATTTTTTTTATTTCATCTGATCTTTTGGGGACTTTTTAAATGTGGCTACTAGAAAATTTAACATTACAAATGTGATTCACAACAGCCAAAAGGTGGAAGCAACCCAGTGTCCACGGGTAGATGAATGGATAAACAAAACCTGGTGTATATGTACAGTGGAATGTCATACAGCCTTTAAAAAGAAGGAAATATTGACACACTACAACATGGATGAATCTTGAAGACGTTATGCTAGGTGAAATAGGCCAGTCCCAAAAGAATAAATATTGTATGATTCCACTTACATGAAGCACCCAGGGTAGTCAAATTTATAAAGACAGCACAATGGTGGTTGCCAGGTACTGGGGGAGTGGGGAGGGGGACTTATTTTGTAATGGGTATATAGTTTCAGTTTGGAAAAATAAAAGAAAGTTCTGGAGATGGATGGTGGTGATGGTGCACAACAATGTGAATGTACTTAATGTCACTGAACTACACACTTCTAAATGGTTGAAATGGCAAGTTTTATGTTACTTGATATGTTTTATGTTACTTATGATATCTTACCACAAGGCAAAACAATAAAAGGATCATAAAAAGAATACAATTAACCGAAAGAAGTTTTAGTGAGTTCCAAAAATAAAGAAAACCTTCATTTTATTAGATCTTTAGTTTCCAAGTCAATTAAAATGTTATTTCACTGCTTCTTAAAATTCAGCTCAAGAATCGCTCTACATTTAAGGGAATCTCTCACTGATATAAAGCAGAGTTTTCTAGATGGTCCAAGTGGGAATCCCAAGGTTTGCCCTCAGCGGCACTGGTGAGGCAGGGGATCCTGGATGTTACTGAGTGAGTGGAGATTCCCCGTCTGAGGCTGGGGAAGGTGCAGGAGGGTTCTGCTGTTGGTTGCAGGGGGTACCAAGAGAAAGAGGTGAGAACAAGGACAGTTGTCACATGGGGCCCATTCCGTACCAGGGCTCTTGGGACTCCAGAGGGAAAAAGGAGTTGGGGATTCTAGAAGGAAGAAGAATCTGGTGTCAGGAGGAACTGTGTGAGATTTAGCAAAAGCAGGGACACTTTGAGGCCCAGGTGAAAATGCAGCATGGAGCAGGGGAAACTTCTCTTCTCGCTCAGCTTGGGCACACAAACCCCCTGTAGGGCAGCTGGGGAGCAGAACCTCTCTGGGTGCAGAAGCTGGCATTGCCAACGGCAGCAGAGACTGAGGGGCAGCAGAGGGAGGACCAGGGCAAGTGCCGTTTGGTGACTACAGACAGCTGGCTAGTTTGTGGCCCATGGGGGCTTTCCCTTTGTTAAGTCACAGAAATATTTGGAGAAGCTTTGTACAAGGCTGGAGGCCTCCTGTGAGCATTTGGGGGAGCAGGAACAGGAACTCAGAGTTATTGACATGAATGTGACAATTTTTACCCAGACTGGTGAGGCCTGGGAGAGAGGTTGTATTACATGTAAGCTCCAAGGGTGCCCCAGTTTCACTCTAGAGGGAAAAAAATACCCCGTAAAGGCCAGAGAATAGTTTGGTAAAATAAAGTTCCCTGAACAAACAAAAATCCAAAGGCAGGATGATTTAATTCAGTTTGAAAGGACTATAATGAATAATAAGGAGGAAATCCACTGTCCAGAGGGGATTCTCCTAAGAAAAGCCTTCAAAGCAAGAAGCTGGGAGTACTTTTCCCAGGAAGAGATGAAGGTGGACTCGAACATTTTCTAAAGTAGTTAGAGTGCAGGTGACCTGCACCCCAGAACCATAGGCAATAGGACCAAAGACACCCATCTCATCTAGCATTAGGGCAGCCGATCCCACTAAACCCATGAGCTGTGGCCCAACTTGAAAAATTATCAGGAGCAGCCATATTGCAAATAATGGAAATACAGAACAGGTACTCAGCTGGGGAGTAAAA
Organism: Delphinapterus leucas; assembly: GCF_059928025.1. NCBI lineage: Eukaryota > Metazoa > Chordata > Mammalia > Artiodactyla > Monodontidae > Delphinapterus > Delphinapterus leucas. Next base: position 79,702,899 of record NC_143130.1, read on the forward strand.
GCAAAAATACATACTGGGAGTTGTAAGATTATAAAACAGAAGGAACTCCCTCTATCCCTCTCCCCATATTCTCCTCACTCTTGTCCAGGAGGAGATACAAACCTGATTGAACCAGACCCCAGAACACTGATTGGATTGTGTTTCCCAGAGACCTCATCCCTCTGTGTCAGGAGGGCATTATACCTGACTCAGCCCTTCTTGTCTTCCTCCCACGTGAAGTTTAACCAGGGGCTTCTCCCAGCATGGGGAGAAGTCTTACGTTTAATCTTTTCCTCCTCTTCTGCTTGGGGCGTTTACTGCTCTTTTGATCTCCAATCTATGGTCCTAATAATGTACAGAAAATTAGTGTATGCAAGTACTTAATTATAAAAAGCAGTAAATCAAGATAAGGTTTGAGGCCACTACTGTTTTGGAGCATTAATATCCCCTTTGTGATTATCATTATGGCCCTTAACATACATAAACTGAAAGTCCCGAAATGGAATGTTTACTTCATGAGATGTTTCCAAATGAAAGAGAACAGAAAGATGGTCAGAAGGAATTCAGACACTCTGTTCCTTCGAGAGAAGGATAAGAGTCAAGACTTCTGTTGTATCATTGATACCCACTGATGCCTATTATTAATATGTTGATCCTGTAAAATCTCAAAGGCCTTCTGAATCATTAAAGAAAGCTTGGAATGTGACTAGTTTATTTGTTTAGTGTTAAGTGTATTTCCTTGTATTTGAATTCTTTGTGAATTCGTAATCTGGCTGTGGTAACTGGGTTTTTTAATGATGGAATCTTCACTCCGTGAGCCAACCAAGCCAGATAAACTTTGATTTTGACCCAGACCACCTGAGCTTTCATGTCCAGCAGCAAAGTCTTCCCTGTGCCTGAATTCCTCCGGCCCTATCACGCCATCCAAGGGTGGGTCCTCCTAACAGCCTTCATCAACACGTAGATTAAATGAGAGCAAAACCAGTTCCATGGATAGTGTGGATGTAAACCAAAGCCCTTTGGGAAAATCAGGACAACAGCACATGGGGTTCTCCAGGTGGGGTTCATGGCCCAGCTGCAGTGGACCTGTTACCTGTGCACAGCCAGTGTCTACCACATACTCGGGAGAAGAACAAGAGTCTACCCGCCCCTCGTAGGAGTCCGTTATTTTACTTTTTAAACTTTTCCATTTAAAATAATTTGACTTCCAAAAGTTTGCAAATATAGTACAAAGAATTTCCATATACGCTTCATCCAGATTCCCCAAATGTTAATATCTTACCTAACCACAGTACAAAGATCAAATCAGAAAAGTAACGTTGCTGCAAGACTTACTATCTACACTACAGACCTCATTCAAATTTCATCAGTTATCCCACTAATTGCCTTTTTCTGGTCCAGGATCTAATCCCAGGTCACATGTCGCATTCAGCTGTCATGTTTCCTTAGTCTGGTGGAGCCCATGTTTGTCTCCTCAGTTTCTTGCTCTGTGGCCTCAAGGAAAGTGGACATTCCGTCTGCCCAGGGCATCAACAGCAGGAGGAGGTCTGAATCGGTGCTGGGCAGGGCGAGTGCTGAAGCGAGAGAGACCTCATATCCAGTGGGTGGTCAGGATACCCTTCCCTGCAGTCATCAAAGAGAGGGTCAGTTTCCACTAACCGCTCCCACCGCTACACCATACGGCAGTAAAACCCTGTAAGGGACTCTCTATAGAGTGTGCCAAATCTGGGGAAAATCTTTGGGATTTTCATTCTCCTGCCTTTCAGAGTCCTTACAGAATATATTATTACTTTTTTTGTCAAATAAATTGGATTTTCTACAGAGAAATTGCTCATCCTTTAGCAATTCTTTTTAACCAATAAAGATTGCCTTTTCTCCATGCTTTCCTCAATCATAATCAGAATACGGTGGTGTCAAAAAGTTATACTTGCTCTCCCCACTCATACACACACACATAATCTTCTGAATGCATGTTAATAAGTTTTAGTTATTGTTAAAAGGCAACATGGCAGAGTGTTTAAACACCACATTCTGGAACCAGACTGAGTTGAAAACCCAGCTCTGCCCCTTACTAGCTCTGTGACTTTGTGCCTCAGTTCTCATCAAATGGGGATAGTAATAGTGTAGATCAGGTAGTCAATTAGAAGGAATACATGTTTGCAAAGCATTTAAAACAGTTTCTGGGATATAGTTAACCCTATATGGGTGTTCGTTAAACACATGTTTTTTAAAAAAGAGGCCAAATGAGACTACTTTAACAAATTAGCACCCTTTGTAGTAACATGCTATTGGATATAAATCTTCCTAAAATGGAAATGGATCACATCACTTACATCCTTAAGGCTCTTTGGTTGTTGGCAGTGGTCTAAACTGGCAGTTCCCACATGGCATCCATTGTACAGATGTGTGTTATGTGCACGTGTGTTCTGCATGCACATTTTTTCATTTGTTTTGGGGCCAACATTAAAAATGAGAGATTTCACAGAAAGTGAATTTCTGACATTTCTCAAAAATTCAGTCTTACCCACATAGAGGTTCTGTTCCCCCAGAACAACAACCTCAAGTGGAGCTCAAGAGAGGCAGATCCCCTTTACAGAGGGACTGGATAGTGCAGTCAGCCACAGTCCCTACCACTCCCTATAGTCTCCCTGACACTGAAGTGACAGTGACTTGCTATATATGATCCCATGTACACTATTGTTTTTCATAGAGTGAAGAAATAGTTCTCTTTACCTCTATCAAGAGTAGAACAGATAAAGAGTTTAAAGGGGCCACATGTAAAGAAAAACATGAGAATGCATAGTTCTTTTTCGTGACAAAATTTTTTCCTACATATTTTATAAGCAAATTACGTCAGATTTGAAAGAGTATAATCAAAGATGCCATTTCTTATACTGGACAACTTCACTCTCTTGCTTCATTCATTGTGGCCTGGTCAGAGTAGGTATTCAAATTTGTGGCCCCTGATCCACAGAATAAAATACCAATATTTGGCATAGGATTTCAGGCCTTTCATGACCTCATCCCTGTGGCCCCTTTCCAGTTTACCTCCCCCCACACACATATCCTATATTCAGCAATTTTGAACTGTTTTTGGTAATGTGACTCCATGCCTTTTATTTTTCACTGATGTGTTATAAAAGGAATATCTAGCTACAAAATAGAAATTTTTATCCTGGTGCTCAACCTTAAATCACCAGTATTCATCAGCCTTACACATTCCAAAATACCCATGGAAAAAAAGAGACAATGACATTTGGTTTAATCACATAACCAAAGTCATTTTGATGATAAATCAAAGCTAGATCATCAAGAACAAAAGGTATCTACAAATCTTCAAGTATAATTCATCCTGACTACAGTACAGTAAAAACACGCATAAGGAGTGCAAATACAATCCCATGTGCCACACAGCAATTTGATAAACTGACACAGACTATTATGAATTGGAAAATCCATGTGACAGTATATATTTTGAATAGTATCAGTAACATGCTGACATTTCCTCCTGGAGGATCAGACTGTGTATATATTACCAGAATCATCTTAACCCAAACAAAATTGATCCTGGTTTAGCAAAGATCTTTCCTTGGTGGAGAGTTCAGATAAGTGGAGAGGGTGCTGAAAAGAATTTTTTATTTAATGATATCTGTGGGAACAAGAGGATGATTACTAATGCTGTTATCCACATGTCAGGTCCTTCAGGCAATGGAAGAGGCCCCAGTTGAAGGAGGGGAGGGACAGAGGAGGGGTTTTTCACCTAGCCCCTGGCAGCTTGGTGGTTTAGCAAAATAGCAGAGGATGAAATGAACAAAGCTTTGATAGGTCCTTGAAAGACATGAGACCTGGGAAAACTTCATTCAAATTCATGCAAGTATTGATGGACATATATCATTTTTAAGTTCTTCTTTTTTTCGAATGAGAAAACTGAGTCCCTGAGAGTTTGACTTGCCTGAAAACCAACAGCTAATAAGAGCTCTGATATTTGAACCCCTGGGGCCCTGATAACTAACACACAATTGCTTCCTCTATTACCCTGCAGTAAAAGGAGACATTCAAAACTTCAGTGTTTTACTAATTTTTAGTCATATCTTAAAACCTATTTCAATGCTTAAAGTCTCTGCTTCCTTCATCCTTGGATGACAAATGATACAGATATAACGTACATCTCACATATGTAAACAATTGCCACCATTTATTGGGCGGCTCCTGCTGTATATATGATATCTCATTTAATTCTCACAATTCTATGAGGTAAATAGTACTATCCTCACTTTACAAGTAAGAAAACAGGTTTATGGTGGTAAAATAACCTGTCCATGGGACATCATAAGTGGTGAAGCCATCATTTCTCAGGTTCTCTGGCTCCAAAACCTATGCTCCTCACATGACACTGAACTGTCTCTCCAGGTCAGAGAAAAATAATTATGACTCTTCACTGGCATGTACAGGCCAGGTTCTGGGCCAGATGCTTTACTCAGGCTCTCAGACAATCATTACCACAATGCTATGAGGCACACATTATTGCCTGTTCATGTATAGGGAACAGACCTCCTGAGAGAGGCTGACTTGTCAAACTCCAGAGTCTATATTTGAACAAGGGTCTGTGAGGGTCCAAAGCCCGGCTTCACCCTAGAAGGGCTCCCAGCCTTTCTGGAACATTCCGAATGTAGCAAGCAGGTCATCTAGACGAGTGGTTCTCTTTCAAACTTGACTACATTTAGAATCAGCTGCATTTAAAATTCCATTTCCCATATTGTTTAATGGGTACAGAATTTCTGTTTGGGATGATGCAAAAGTTGTGGAAATTGATAATGCTTACACAACAATGTAAATATACTTAGTGCCGCTGAATTGTACAATTAAAAATGGTTAAAATGGTAAATATACATACAGCTTACCACAATAAAAAAAAAGAAAATCCATGTCCCAGGCCCTAATCCCTAGAATCACAGAGGTTGACTGCTAGATAACAGGATTTTTTGAAAGCTTTCCATTTGATTCCAATGTCCAGCCAACATCCAGCACTGTGACTTAGAACAGTATCCCTCAAACTTAAATGTGCCTATGAGTCACCTGGGGAATTTATAAAATGTAGCCTTAGATTCAGTAGGTCGGAGGTGGGACTTGTAATTCTGCATTTGTAACCAGCTCTCAGATGGTGCTGCTGCTGGTCCATGGACCACACTTTGAGTAGCAAGGCTTCAACCTGTCTGCACAGTTCATCACCTGGAGACCATTTATTTCCCCAGGTGTGCTGTGGAACTCCACTTCCCTGGGAAGCTAATAGTTTCATGTGATTTAAAAAAAATTCTATGGATAAATAAATTGGGGGAGAAACTGGGTTAAACAGAGCTAAATCAGCATCTTCTAGGATGCTTTAGTACGCCACACATCTTGTGAATCTCCCAGAAGGAGATGGATGGTGCACAGCATCTCCCAGTCACGTCTGACCCAGGAACACTGTGCAGGACAGAGCAGAGCCGAGGTGGGTGGTGGCTGCTCTGTGGTTTCATGCGCTGGGAGAAGCTGTCAGCATTGCTGAGAGCTGCAGGAGGATGCCCTGAAATTAGCTTCTGATGCAGATAGACACACCTTGGGACAGGGAGAGGGAGGTTGGCCTTACACCGACAGCTGTGCAGGAGGCTGAGGGAAGCTAAGGCGTCCCCACACCCTGGTGAGTGAACATCTCTGGGCCCGGCCCTCATTTTCACCCGCCTTGAGGTCTGTGGCTTTAAACATGCCTCTTGTACTGGAAGGGCCTCAGCTTCCTCTGCTCGAGGAGGAGGATGGATACTGCTCTGCGCTGTCCCTTTGCAGTGCTAACATCGAAGTGTGGGAGTGTCCAACAGCAGGGCTGTCAGATAGCAAAACCACAATGCGGGGGTCAGGTGATGCCGGTGCATTCAGAAGACTTAGTAGTAGGTTTAGAACAGTGGGTTAATTTTAAACTGATCTAAAGTCTTCAGAGAAAATATTTTAGTGCAGAGGTGGACGATGAAATTGAGGTGTCAATCTCTTGCTTTTCCCTCTGCCTCACTCCCAACCCCAAACCAAGTCCCGTTGGTCCTGCCTGGAATCCAGCTCTAGCATTCCTGCCCCAGTTCTGACCACCATTGTCTCTGGCCTGCTCCAGCCACTTCCCAAAACCTGAGCTATCCGCATCCTGTCCAGAGTCCCCTTTTCAAAAGGCAAGTCTGTCCAAGTCTCTCCCAGGCTTAAACTTGCCAGCAGGCCCCGTGCCCTCAGGAAAAACTTGATCTTGGCCTGACTACAGGGCACAGCCTCAGTTCCTGGATGCTGGGCTCCATCTCCACGCAGTGTCATGCAGGTCGCCACGTGGCCTGCCCTCTCACCGCCTGGATGACACTGCTGGTCCTTCCACTCAGCCTGCCCTTGCCTTCCCCACTACCTTACCTGGGTAACTCTACTCAGCCTCTAGATCTCAGCTTAGTCATCCTTTTCTTCCAAGTCCTTCCTGACCTTCCCCCTCCATCTGCACCCCTGAGCTCTAGTTAGGGACCAGCCATGCTCCCACACTGTGGTGGCAGTCACCACCCTGTACTGCAGTCGCCAACACTCAACTCTTTCTCCCACTGGACTTGGAGATAGTAACTGAATCTCATTCACAACTAAATCTCGAGCCCTGACCCCCTGTGCCTGGAACAGAAAGGGTACTCAATGAAAGCTTACCAAATTGTTCGAATTCTGAGTTCTAAGACCCTGAGGAGGCATGATAAAGGATCTTACCTGAGACTGGTTGGCTGCCTTCACTGGCTACTCGTCCGTCAACATCTGCCAGTGAGTCCCATGAGGAAAAGGAAGGGAAACTATGGTATCCAGGGCTTGGACGAGGCATCAGAGGGCCTGTGTTCTACCCACAGCCAGTTTCATCGTACATCCGATTGTGCCACTTCCATGCTCAAACACTGTCAGGGACAAAGCTCCCCAAATGATAAAGTCCATCCTCCTTCCCCTAGATCAGATCCCCACCCCCACCAATTTGGCACCTTACATTTTTGTAAACTTTGCCCACTATTCCCTTCATATACCCCACAGTCCAGCTAAAGAAATGACCTCTGTTTTCTCCGTACACATCCCAACAAATTCCTGGCCTCTGAGTCTTCCACTGCAATGCCTTCCCTTTCCCCCAGCTCACTCTGCAAAAGTCTAACCTTTTTTATTCCTCATCCCTGTGTTACCTCCATACACGATTCTCTGGGATTCCCCCAGCCAGAAGGAGCAGCTCCTCCCTGCTTGCCTCTCTCACATGTGTCCCTTTCTATCTGCCTTATAGTTTTCTGTATATTTGTCCTGTCTCCTACTAGACCCTTGGTGGGAAAATGCTTTATCTGCTTCACAGCATGGAGCCTTGCACATGGCAGGCTCTAAGATATATATTGAATTAATTAATTAATTATGTGAGCAAGCTAAATGGTAAGAGTATATATAGACTGTGAGAAGGGAGTAAATTACATAACGACCACAACTACAATCATGCCTTTTATTTGTGGAGACTTCATACCTTACACAGCGCCTTGACCAATATTAAGCCAGGCAAGTCTCATGAGTATGTTTAGGGCCAGCAGGGTAAATTCTGTTCTCCCTAATTTACAGGCTTGGAATAATTCTCTAGGGGGCTCAGTGACGTGCCCAAGGTCCCACAGCTGGCCAGGGTAGGACTGGGATTGGAATCAGGTCTTCCAAATTCAAATCTCACCCTGTTCCATTAAACCATGTTGCATAAATAATGACATTTTGGTCCACTCCTACCTTTTTAGTAAAAAAAAAAAAAAAATCTGCACGTATGCTTTTCACAGTTTCTGATCCAAGCTAGCAGGAGGGCTCAAGGGAAGGAGAAGGCCTTCACTGCAGGGTCTCTTGGTCCAAGGAAACCCAAGCACCATGGGCCGACTAAGCCTTTCTTTCCTGCCGTTGGCACTGCCAGCCCTGGCCCTGGGCCCAGAAGCATGCCAGCTGGGTAACTGTCCAGCTCTGGACAGGATTATCCCTCTGTCTCCCACTTCCCCCAAAGCCTGCCTAAGACAGGTTTTTGCACTGTCTGTTTTCCATTCCACTTACAAAAAAAAAAAAAAGTTCTGTTTTTGCTTAATTTTAATCCTGCACATGAAGAAACACAGTTTGGTTTTGGTTTCTAACCAAAAAAGCTGTAGGAGTTTAAATCAGCTGAAACCTACTAGTAACCTAGCATTTCCTTCAATCGCTAATCCACTCTGCCCTGGCTTGTGTGCTGAGGCCCACAGGTCCAGCTCTCCTTCCAAGGCCCCTGTGAATTCCATTCAGACCCACCCGTCCCCACTCTCCTTCTCCTAGGAAGCCTACTTCCTTCTGAAGCCGGTGGAGTGAGGCAACACTGCCCATCTGGGAACCCACTGGGCCTCTGAGAAGCCCCAGGGGCCCTCTTTGGTATAAATGAACCCAGAAGTGCGTCCATCCCAGGGCCAGGGTAAGGCAAGTGAGAGGCATCCTCCTTGGGCACAATTTAAGGGGACACCAAAACAAAGTCAGTCATCAAGACATATAATACTTAAATGCAACATCAAAAAGTCAAAATTAGTGAAAAAATCCATGAGGAATAAAATATCAAACTTTGAAACAAAAACAGGAAAAGTCCTGATTTTCCTTTTGCCTTAGGCTCCAATATGGCTCCACATGGCACTGATACTGTTCTTGTCTTTATTTAAAAGTTTAATATTTTGTTCAGTGTGAATCATTTGCATTAACTTAGTTCTTGAAATATTCAAATATTATTTATGTTGATTACTCTGGTTTTGGGTGCCCCCCTAAATCTTGTGCACAAGGCTAATGCCCCACTTGCCTCACCCTAATCGCAGCCCTAGGCCTTCCTATACAAGAGTCAAGTGGCTCGTGTTAGAAACGAGACTACATCCCAGGTCAAGGCTCTGACAGTTACAGAAAACCTGCAAAGCCACCTCTTCCCACAGCTTACCCAGGAGCCCCTTCTATAGCATTTCTGACCATGCTCATTTGGTCTCAAGGTCAATGGTTCTAAACCTTGGCTGCACATTAGAATCACCTGGGAAGTTTTTTAAACTCCTAATGCTCACTTAAACCAGAATCTCTGGGAATGGAACCTAGCATTAGCCAAATGACCAAGCATCTCAATTTGCCCAGAACAAAAGGGTTCCCTGGGGCCTGAGACTTAGAGTGCTGGGACAGTCCCTGGAAAACTGGGACAGTTGGTCACCCGAGTTATTTCCTTCTCAGATGATCCCAATGTGCTGGATGATTGAGAACCACTGAACAAATACTCCTAATGACAAGTAGCTCACTACCTAAAGACAGTCGCTGTGAGTTCTCAGACCTTGGGCATGATCTGTTCCCACCAACCAAAACGTAGACTGTGATAGGAATGGCAGGAAACCACTGCAGACTGAAACTCAGGAGAAAGCTGTGAGGAGCAGAAGCAAGGGAAACGTAAAATCCAAGAACCAACCTAGTGTGAAGTCAAGTTTGGCAGCAAAATTACATACTGTGAGGGAGAAAAGGGTATGTAAGTAGTAGAGACATTCCCACATCTTTGCAGTACTGATCTAGCTCATGTCACACCTGGGGGTGGGTCAGGCAGGAATGCAGAAGGGAGAGGGAAGGAGAGTCAGCTTATAGATTAAATGTCATAAGCAAAACCCTGGGTCAATATCCACATCCAAATATTACTTGGCCACAAACTCCAATCATCCCCTTTTTACGGAAAACTCTCTTACTCTTCAACCTCATTGTCGTTTTCTGTGGTCTCAATCAGAGGGTTAATTGAATACAATGAAAGATATATTCAAGGAGACAGCAGTAAATTAAGTTAGGGGAAAACATTCCCACGGTTTTGATTTACTTCACAGGCAGAAGCAAAATATTGGACATGTTCTATTATTTCACTCTTGCCTGGAGGGTAAATGCAAGATAAACTTGCAGAAAATTCTAGAAAGGTTGCTATAATCCCTACCCATCTCTGGGATGATGTTTGCATTAGAGGGAATAAAAGGTTGCCTTTAAAATGCAAATGTGCCCTTAATAAACCTCTCAAGAATCTACCGTGAGGCCAGTAGATCTCACCTTTTTGATTCTGGGACTTCTGAAAGGAATTGCAAAGGCGAGCGTTGGTTTTTATTTCTTAATGTTTTGAAAACCAACCTGCTTCCCCTGTGGCACAGGGATGTTTGCTGTACTGCTGACATCTACTGAGGGACTGTGAAATAGCATTGCTCCAAGTAAAGGAAATTCAAGCTCCTCCTGAGAAAGCTCTGTCTCCAACAGGTAATGTCATCTGTAGCACATCAGGGGCCTTTGAGCAAGCACTCATCGATTTCCATGAAAGGTCAGAATCCTGGAACACTTACCCAGGCAACTTGTAAAAAGAGAACGGAGCTTCAGCCATTGTGGGGATAGTGGTTCTCAGGGATCTCTGCAAAGGGAGAGGAACCAAGCTAAGTGCTGAACACACACAGGTGCTGATACCAATTTTCACAGTTAGTCCTCATAACAGCCCTTCCAGGTTAGTATTCTTAACCCCATTGTTACGGATGTGAAAACTAAAATTCAAAAACAGTGCGTGGCTTATCTAAAACTACACAGCTACCCAGTGGCGAACAGAAATGGACACTGGCTCCATCCCTTTGCCCTGGTCTGTACTTCCTGTCCCTTAAGAGATCCACTGTAGATCTAAACCAGACTCTAAAACTCCCAACCGTAGGAAATTTTTTTTTTTTTTTTTTTGCAGTATGCGGCTCTCACTGTTGGGGCGCACAGGCTCCGGACGCGCAGGCTCAGCGGCCATGGCTCACGGGCCCAGCCGCTCCGCGGCATGTGGGATCTTCCCAGACCGGGGCACGAACCCGTGTCCCCTGCATCGGCAGGCGGACTCTCAACCACTGCGCCACCAGGTATGCCCCCGTAGGAAATATTTTTGTTCTGCTTCATTCCCAGGAGATCTCTATGGATCTATAGAAGAAAGTGAGACAATAACCTAGCTACTTAAACTCTGTGGTGAAATCATTATAGGCTGTCCCTCCAAATTATTATTTTGTTAATGACAAAGATATGCCACTAAAAAATGGCCTATACACAATAACCTTTGAGACAGTCTGAGTCAGATGGCAATTACATTTGGAATATTAAGGGATTGTAGGGGCCCATTTCCCCTTTACTCTCATTTCCTTCCCCCATGTGACATTTTTAGAGTCGCTTTTATTCGTTTTATCATTCACCATATACCTTACCCCACCTCTGAGTACCCTCTGTGGAAATAAGCTTATCCCTCTGCAGGTGGATCCCAAACAATCAGGCACATCTTTCTACACTTAGAGGCATCTGTTTGTAAACATTAGAAGCCGTCAGTCTAAATGCAAAACTGTTTTGGATATCTCGCATCCTGTTCAATTTTCTGTGGCATGATTGCTGAAATAAAAGGGGGAGGGGGTAAAGGGTTGACAGATTTTACTACTTTATTAAAAGTCATGGTATTGGGGGATTTTGTTGGTTGGCCTGCCAGTGGGACAGAGAGCAGCTGGGGTAAAAATACTTGTTTCTATAAATTGTGTTGGCAAGTTTTCTTCTGAAAAGTTGGGTTTCAAAAGACTAGAGAGAGTAGATAGAGGGCTCAGTAAGGAGTTATTTTTTCATTTATTGGCATTAACTATTTTGGGAGTAACAGGTAATGCATGTACATCATCTGTGTTTCAAAAGATACAAAAGGCTCCGCAGTGAAAAGCAAGTCCTGCTCTGGGCCTAACCATCCGTCTTACCTTCCTGAATGCAATCTTGCCAGCTTCTGTATATCCTTCGAGATACATTCTATACTTAACTCAGATACAGATATTCTTAATTTTGTCACTATATATAGCATGCTATGCACGCTGTTTTCCACCTTGCTCTTTTCTCTGAACAGTAGGTCTTGGAGATCCTTCCATCAATACGTAGAATTTAAACAAATGGGGCAGGCCACTGTGACTCTGAGAGCACCTGGTAACTTTATAAGTCTTTATAACTTGATTGCCAAAATGAATGTTCATCCTGGGGATTAAAAGATCTTTTTCTCTTTTGAGGCACCACTAACCTTTGGCTGGAATGCTCTGGGATTTTTCTCATCCAAGGTTTCTAATTCTATCTTAATTTATTAGACTGGACAATGCATTTCTATTTAATGTTCTTCTTCAGTGAACTTAAGAGGACACCTGTGAATCAACCACTCAGTAATGAAGTTTAGTTCAAAGTAGAATTGTATGAGGTTCTTTTCAATGTTATAAAAGCCTGTGGCATTCTCTTGGGGTAAAGGAGGTGCTATGGAAAGAGGATTGAGAAGGGGCACGTGGGTGGCCATTCTGCAAATCCCTAAGGTTCTTAATGTCCAGGTTTTAGTTCCTCTCCACTAGTCTATGGGGTCCATGTTAGAAAGTTTTACTAACACTTTACAAATTTAAAAGAAAAAGAAAAATACATGAAATACATGTAAACGGAAATCAGCATTTCCAATCAGGGAAGCTGAGTCTCTATTCCATCCTGTGGTGATTTGTAAGTGGGGACGCTCAGCCCTGGACCCATGATCTAGTACTGCTCTTAACGCTAACTAGCTGTGACCTTAACCAGGTCCCAGAATGTCCAGGTCTGAGATGCTGATGGCTGCCAGGTCACCTTGCCTCAGTCCACCACATGTCCTCAGCCCAAGTTCTTCCACGGAAATGGCACCACCACCCTGCATTTTCATCAACCTAAATTTTACTTTCATGAGCACACTTTTTTTTCCTTGAAGCTGCTGACGGTGACAGTGGGCATCACTCTGCATATGACCAGGTCATTTTTGCCCATTTGCAAACAGGCCTGGCCAAGTCTAGGGAGCAACTTGTCTTCCAAGTTCGGCATGAGCCGGCCTACTAGAAAATGGACTCTCGGGAAATAGACCTCAGCTTTTAAGTCCATTACAATCCAGAAAGGGTTGAAGGCCCCTTCAAAATACAATTCACCGCTCTATTCACAAAGTCCTTCAATTGCTTTGGTTCCAAGAACACTAATTGGAGGAGGCAAATCCTGACCTCTCACCTTAACCTGCCAATGTTCCTATATAACAGCACCCAATGTGCTGGTTGTGGAGATTTGAAGTGAGCAGCAACCCTGCCCAGGGGGCCTCTGGGTTAAAAGCACACACAGTGTTTCTACCAAACAAAGTCAGATGTCCTTGGAAGGATGTCAAAATATATTGCATAATCCCCAAAATACTCTCCCAAAGATGCACCCAGGGAAAGTTTCAGACAGGCCTATGTTCCATGAAGATCAGGGCAGCTCAGATTAATATCAACATTTCATAGAGTCTAATAACAAAATGCTTTACACACACACAAAAAAAATGTTGTCTATCAAAAGTACATGAAACAAAGACTTGCGAATATTGAGACCAGATGTCGGAAATACTGGAGAAGGCATTTACTTTCGGCATACCCAGTGAGATATAGAAAAACGTATGCAATATCAAGCTTTCACTGAGTTTTTTCTCAAACAGTGACCAGTAACAAAGCAATTTGTGCTTAAAAATTTAATCCCCAACGGAGGTGGTTTTTTTTTTTCAGTCCTTGTCAGGAAGCCCTTTTAACATTAAGCCATAATAGTTCAATAAATAAACAAAGCCACCTTTCATTGTCCAGTGTTCCAAATGTCAGGTGCTAGGGGAGGGCAAATAGTTCACCTTCTCTCAAGTACCCATAGATTTAAATTATAATTAATCCCCTGGTGACAACCCCAAGCGTGGTGGAAATGTAAGCAGGGCAGTCCCTGGAGAGGTGTTTCTGTCTCCCTTAAAGAAAGATTCCATTAAGAGAGGGTAACCAGAGTTTAGCGCTTGGGACTTAACTCTGGGGAGTTGATTGCCTTCCCCGCTAACCCTCTAGGAGGGCAAAGGGGAGAAGGGGTCTGGGGCAGAGGGACCCTCACAAATGCCAAAGCAATACTGGGCAAAGCGGCTCAGCCCACAGAGAAGCTCTGGGACCACTGACACCACCACGCCCTGAAGCCACCCCAGGCCAGCCCAGAGAGATGACAGGCCAAAGCAAAGGCCTGTCAGTGGGGGAGCTTGGAGCCCTAAGTTTCCAGTTTCCTGGCTATTGTCAGTTTGTGTAGTGGACTCCATATTGTCTACACTTAAGAGACTTTAAATTTCCTTAATAATAAAAATCTGTCTGTGGTGGTTATAAAATGTGAATTTATCGACCTCTGGGACTAGGGCTGAGAGCAGCGTGAACGGACCGCGGGTTAGGGAGGAAGAAGGGGATGCGAAGAACCTCTGCCTTCCTTTTGCCGAAATGTCTTCAGCACCCCCTGGGCCCCTTCCTTCCTTGCTCTCTGGCTGATCTCAGGAACAGAGCTGTCAGAGGAGGAGCCGTGCTCCCCTTAGCACCCCAGGCCACTTCAACACTCGCTGAGGCTGACTAGAGACCAAACAAGAAGGAAATAATCTGTTCCTGGGAGGAAGATCCTGGGAGGCTTGCTGAGCAGTTTGTCCAGCAGACGGGCTCTCATCTGGAGCAGGGTCGCCAAACTGTAGCCCGCTGCCAAATCGGGCCCAGCCCCTGCTCTTATCAAGAAAGTTTTATCTGAACACAACCACCTATTGGCTCTGGCTGCTTTCTCAGGACAACAGCGGAGCTGAGGGTTTGAGGGTTGAGCTGTAGGCACATGGCCCACAATGCCTAAAATAGGTGGTATTTGATGCTATACCAGAAAGGGTTGTCAGCCCCTGATCCAAGAGGGTGCAAATGGCAGCTAGGAGGTTGTTCCCTAATCCATGCAGGAGGTGACTGTGTTTTCATGTTAAATACTGCCCATTTTAACGTGCTTGTTTGAGGGAAGGGTAGTATATTTAGGAGGAGTCTACAAAGAACTGTTTTTAAGGGCCTTTCTTATATCTGTGATCCAAGCCCAGGTGACAGAAGTCCCCAGAAGCTGGGGACATTACCTGCAGCTTCAGGGAACTGATCTGGGTCTCATAGATGGGCAGGAGCGACATAACTGGAGAGGCCTGGTGTCTCAGGTAGGGGTGTCATCATGGGAAACAGAGACCAAGTCCCCAAGGTCCATGAGGAGGCCTCTGCAGAGCAAAGGGCCCTTATGACTTGGAAGCAGTAGAAAGGAGTAATAATAGCAGCTACCACTCAGTGCTTGCTGTAATTTTTGCCTATATTAACTCATTCTCTCTTTATAACTCTATAAGGTAAGTATTATTATTATCCCTATTTTACAGTTGAGGAAACTGAGACATGGGAAGGTTAAGCAGTTTACCAGAGGTCCACAGCAATTAACTGGCAGAGCTGAAATTCCAGTCCAGTGAGCATGACTCTAGAGCCCACACACCAATCACTGTGTCGAAATCAGGCTACAGGGAAAGGATGGGGCCCCAGGGTGGACTTCTCTATCTTGAGAATTGGCGTAACTGGTGACATTCGTAGTTTGGGGAAATTAGCTGGTGATGGAGAGAAATTCACAATTAAGGAGACAGAGAAAAGGCAGTTACAGTACTCTGGGTGTGAATGATGTGGGATTGAAACAAGAAGATAGCAGTAGGGATGGGAAGGAAAGTCAAGGCCAGCCAAGACTGAGAGGCTCCTCACAAAGAAACATCAGTTGAATATTTCCGTGCAGAGCATCCTGCACACCTCTCTCTTCTAGTGATTGCCTGGAACTGTTGATGCATCTCTCCCTTCCCTAGACTGAGTGCCTTAAGATCTCTCGGTGACTTTTATTCATCCCTCTACCTCAAGCTTAAGTGTGCTGCCTGACACACAACAGGCATTTAATAGACTTTTGATAACTAACTCCAAAGTTTCTAGTCAGAAACTCTAGAAAGTCTGGCAGGAGCCACGACTGAAATGGACACATGGTGAGGCACCCACACATCTTGAATGGGGTGAGCAGGTAGAGAGGACACACTGAGGCTGGGGGGCTTCAGGGTGTGAGTGGAGATGTCCTGTCAGCAATTGGAAATGCAGTCTGGGGCACAGGAAAGGGTCATGGCTGGAAAGGTTGACTTGCACGTCATCTGCAAAGAGGTGCTAATGAAAGCATGAGAATGGATGAGCCGGTAAAGAAGGGCATGGCGAAGAGAAGGGCAGGGACTGAAAGCAGCCATTGTTGGAGGGCGAGGGGAAGGAGAGGCGCCCACGGAGGAGCAGCCCTGGAGGTAAGAGGAGAAGAGCAAGGTCAGGTTGTGGAGCGTCCCTTTCTTTGGGAGCTGACAGACATACTTGTCAGCTGGCACAGGAACTCCCCCAGCCAGTGGGGCCCCAAGCTTCCCACCCTGAGATCTTTCTGCAAAAAAAAAGTATCCCTTAGGGAATAACAAAAATGTCCACATGAGGACAAACTCTGGTAGCCTCGTTGTAATTTCAGGGGGCTAAGCAATTTCCCCTTGGCCTGAGCATGCCTACAATTCCTCCATCGATTCCTTATCTTAAGGCTCGGGTTCCAGTTCAAAAAGGTCACCTCCCAGGAAGAACACTTTCAATTGGTCACTCCTGGGGGTGAATGAAGGCTCTGCAAGTAGGTTTTGATACCATGCCCAAGGGCAAGTGACAGGTCCCTGGGCTTGCGAAGGCATACCTTGAAGAAGAGGTAAAACAAGCAACAGAGCAGACAGATGCTGCACATCTCATCATTTTTCCAAAGCACCATGATGCCACGGTTTTCCAGCCCGCCCTTATTGTTTATTTATTGACTGGTCAACATGGCGACAACAAACAAGCAACCTAGCAGTAATAATTCAAAATGCCAAATCAACAGCCTACATGTGGTTAAGCCTTTTTACCTCATCTGTGTCATGGGGAACGTGGCCTTGGGCAGAGGCAAGATTGTACACACACCCCCAGCGCCTTCAGTGTGCACTGCTCAGTGCTAGGAGTTATAGGAAGATAAACAGCTGGGCAAGTGCTTGCAGAGCTGAGCCTTCAGATGGAGAGGCAAGATCTTTGAAGTGTTGCCAGAGAATCAGGGAGGTGAGGTCGTGGAGATCATGGCAGAGACAGCACCATTCAAGCCAGGCCCTGGAGGCTGTAGGGGTCTTTGGCAGGGGGGCACGGACCTCTGGCTGGCGGTGCAAGGGTAGAGAGCAGTCTGGGGTGACTGAGGGGGAGAGGACAGGTGACTGCAGGGGGCTGGCTGGTCCCCAACCGTGGAAGGACTTGAATGTCAGACAAAGAGATAAAGCTTTGAATGGGACAGAACTTGAGCACCAGAAATGGCAAGAAGTGCCTGGGCCCCCAGCAGAAGCCACATGGAACAGAAAAGAAAGAATATGAAACAGAATTCAGCCCCTTCTCTGCACCTGGCAGACTCTGGGATCTGGCCATGCTCCTTAGCCTGGGTAAGCCTCGGTTTCCTCATCTATAAAATCAGGATAATTATAGCACTGATTTCAAAAGTTGATAAGACGAGTGAGTGAGATAATATATATCAAGTGCTCAGCGTAGTGCTTCTCACATACTGAAAGTTCTATCAATGTTATGTGAAGTTTTGAAACTACTGTTTGTTAGTAGGAATATTAGGGAGATGGAGCTTCCCTAGGAGCTGAGCCCGTTGGGCCCTACCTGAAGGTTACAGACTGACAGACCATATTAAGAATCTGCCAGGCAAAGACAATTCTCGCTCTGCCCTTCGTACCGTGCAGCTGGGCTGATCCACTTGGCAAGTGGCTCTGTACAGACAAGGACCATAGCCTGAGTGTAATGGGGACCCACAGCAGAGAGGCGTCATGTAGGAATAGGGAGAAATGGTCCAAACTTCCAGCAGGTGGGGGCGGGGTGGAGCTAGGCAGGGAGTGAGCATCATGGGAAGGGCAGTGCATGTAGCTGGTAGAATAGAAGGGAAACTTCTGGACACCTTCAAGGCTATGATCTGTTAGCTACTCTGTATCCTGCCTAACTGGAAGCTCCTTGAGGACAGGAACCAGCTCTGCTCACTCCCTGCGGCATCCCCAGACTAGGCGCCCAGCCAGAGCTCCGGGAACCTTCAGGGGAGGGCTTTGGTGAATGTCACCACCATCTCCCCGCCTTTCCAGCTCTGGCTGCCAAGGATGGCTCAGGCCTCCTTCGTGGTCACATATTCTGGCCACAAGCAGCCTTATACGGTGGCATTACGTCAAGATCCAGGGGTCTCCATACTCTGGCCTAAGGCATTTGGATGTGGAGATGCAGGGGAAAGTGTTGAGGCACTATCACACCTGGTCACTTCCACCCAAATGTTGTTAATCACACTGATACGAAGAGCCAGTATTTCCTGTGCCCCTAATAGTGCTGGTCACTGCACCAAGTGCTTTGTATGCATCGTATTATTTCATCTTCACAAAACCCACCTTACAAGTTAGGAGACTGAGATACAGAAAGACTGAGTAACTTGCCCAAGGTCCTGCAGCCAGCCAGTACCCATCTGGGACTGCTGATCTAGGAGCCCATGCTCTCTGGGGGCAGGACCCTGGGCTCACGGGAAGCAGGTCAGCAAGGGGCACTGCTGGGACAGACAGGCAGGCCGGGGGTGGGTGACCTTTGCAGCATCTGTGCTTTACCCGAGAAGGCAGGTGACACGGGGACACAGTGAGTAGTAACCCCAGGGCCTCCCTGCTCACATTGCTTCCTCACAGTTTTGCTCCAATCCTGTTCTGGAAGTTGGCACCTCTCGGAGAGGTTTGGGGACTGTAGGGGGCAAACAAAGGGTCTTGCAGGTCCACCTCCTTTCACTGGAGTTTTTCTCAGTATTAGAAAAACTTAGGGCTAACATTTAAACGTTAAATCCTCAAGGGCAATTTTCAAGCTTTAAAAAACTGTATTTGGGGCTTCCCTGGTGGCGCAATGGTTGAGAGTCTGCCTGCCGATGCAGGGGACACGGGTTCGTGCCCCGGTCTGGGAAGATCCCACATGCCGCGGAGCGGCTGGGCCCGTGAGCCATGGCCGCTGGGCATGCGCGTCCGGAGCCTGTGCTCCGCAACGGGAGAGGCCACAGCAGTGAGAGGCCCGCGTTCCGCAAAAAAAACAAAAACAAACTAAAAAAGCTGTATTTGGCCTTTAGTGGCAGAGTTCTAAAAATGGAACTTAAAATGCATTCTGTCTACAGAGGAGCTGGGAGCACCCAGGCCAGGGATGACAAAAAACAACTATTTGTAAAACTCTACCCCTATTATTCTAACCTGCATCTCCCCCTCTTTTCCCTTTGGCTGTCAGCAATGCATGTAAGAGAACTGGGGAACAAGACATTCTGTTGACTAGAGTTATCTGTTCTATCTCTACTCCCTGTGAATATGGGAATATCATGATTGAAGGGTTAATCTCAGAGGAAAAATAGCCACCCCAGTGACAGTTAATATGAAAATCTACAGTTAAGGCCATTTCCAAAATGTCCTATGATTCAGGATGGAAAAGAAAATGGTTCAAGTACACTTGATGTCCATCTATGTGACGCTTCCTTTTCCCCCCTTAAGACGAGAATATATTTCAGTCTTCAACTTTAGCATCAAAAACACTACAGAGTCCTCTCCTGGACTACATTTGGCCTTTGCTTCTGCCTGTCAGATTCCCCCCCCTCACACCCCACCTCCCTGCACTTCACATATAATTCTTGGTGTTATAGGAAATGACATCAATACGGAGGTAAACATACATATGTTTTCAATATGTCATCGATCCATGTTACATTTGGGGAGCATTTAGCAGGAAGAACAACAAAATTGGAACCTTGAATTCTGGAGAAATTTAAACTGTGGCAACATTGCAACTTGGGGCTCACTAAGCCACATACATGAACCATCCATAAACTGACCTTCAGAGTAGAGCTCGGGGGTCTGCAAGTCAAAATGAGGGGTTGAGGACCCTGATCAGAGCACTTCTCACCCAGACACGAAGGAAGCACTACAAAAAGCACAGGCACATGCGTCTCTGCCTCAAAGAACCCGAGGTTCCCTCTCGCTACTGCAATTCTTAGAGAATTAGGCTCTTTTTTTCCTCATTAGACTTGATAGTAGGAAAACGAGGATCTGAGTGGAAAATGTATCAGTTTATATTTTACTTAGTGGTTCCTTCAAAGACAGTAGAAGGGAGACACCCTGAGAGTATTTCAGTTTTGCAAAATGCCCAAAGAAATTGTACAAACATTTTTTTCCCTTTGTTTCTGGCTGGAATTCTATCAACTCTGTGAGTGAACGTGGATTATCACAGACTAACTAGGGAAGTTGGTGGTTAATATCTTTGGGCTGATAATTAAGCTAGTCCCCACCAAGGAGATAAAGTTTGTTTCTGATGAAATCTTTGAAATCGTGGGGTCTCTGAGGGAAAATAACAGAGCTATTCCTGATCAAAAGATTGGGAACCACTGGGTGAGCCAGCAACAGTCTGGCCAGGGTCCAGCCCCTAATGTGGAGTAAATAAGGATTTTTCACGCCTTTCAGATGAACGTTTGTTTTAATGATTTTTCAAGTATATTCCATTTCCCTGAAACCTTGCTCAAAGGTTGTGCATAGCATGGCTTGTTGTTTTGCAATCTGGATGCTGGAAAGAATCACAGAAGTAGATTTGGAAGTAAAAGATATTAAAGTGAATTGCCTTTTGTTTTGACAGATGTTTTATACAGTATTTTGTCTGTTAAGAACAAGATGTTCCAGTAAATATTGGATAAGTGGGAGAGAAAATTTACTACAAGGCCATAAATCAATTGGCAAAAGGTCATAAACTGCAAGATTGGTGCGCAAAGCATTTATTAGATTATCAGAATCTAAGATTGATCTGTAGCTTTATCTACTTTCCCCTATCCATCATTTTTATGGGACATGAAAAAGAGTTATAAGGGACAAATTGCATTTTAAAAATTATAATACAGGTTTTAGACAAAGCATTGCCAGATTATGGAACTGGATTAAAATACGTGATAAATCAAGAAAGGTCTCCAAAATAGAAATATTTTTGTCACTTGGTAGGAGTTAAGTGCCAGTTTAGTAGGGAATGAAATATGAAGATAAGAGAAATCATGGAAGTTTTAACATACAGAGGAGTCTAGAGATTGTCTCATCTGATCCCCATCACCTTGCAAACAAAGAAACAAAGATACACGAGGTTAAGTGACTTCTGTGATAACACAGCTGGTTAGTAGCCTCCAAGACCCTATTTCTGCTACAGATAATGCAGAAAGTTTTGTGATTGATTTTTTTCTTTTTGGAAGAATCTATTTTATTAACAGTATATAAATTTAAGTTAGGATACTTAACACACCATGAACTCTTGAGGACAGGAACTGATTCTCATTTTTACTACATATTTCCTAAATATTTGCCTGTAGATCTCAAAGTTTGGGGGACTCTTCTGCATACCTAGACTGTGTGTTTTGCTCTCACAATGTGCTGGTGGCCCCACAGACCCAACCATAGGCCTGGTCCCAGCCTCCACATGTAGTGGATGAGGCAAGGGAGACACACATCTAGCAGCTGGGGTTGGGAAACGCACTCTGTTACTTGGGTGATCCGAGGCCTGTTTTCTTTTGGGGCCAGGCAGTAAGTGCTCCTTCCTTCCCCAAGAGGTAGGGCCAGACTAGGGGGGAGGCAAATGAGGCTGAGGCACTGTGGTATACAATTTAAGGAGGCACTCACTCTCAGGGTCATGCCAGTTCAGGGGCAGTACTTGCAAGACCCTGAGAGTGAGTGCCTCCTTAAACTGTATGCCCTAGAGCCTGGCTCTCAGGGAAGAGATTTGCCAAAGCAAAGACAGCTGGAAGCCTAAAGGAGGAGGGGGCAAGGAGGACTGCAACTGCCCAGCTTCCTAAGTGCCTCTGTGCCTGCTACCACACCCAAGAGACATAAGTGCTGAGGGGACTGGAATGTGAACAAGACAAGGGCTCTGGCCTGAAGATGCTTTCAAGGACAAATCGAGGAAACAGACGTGCAACGTCTCACAACACACAGAATGAACTCATAAATTCATCTGTTCGTTGGTCTCAAACAAAATGCTGTGGAGTCCCAGAGGAAAACGTGAGGAAGATAAACTGGAAGAAGTCATTGAGAAATATGAGTGTGGTATTTATAAAAGGAGGACGAGATGAGATGGGTGCCTCAGGTTCTGTCCAGCTGCTGAGTTCTACTATGGCAGGTGAGGTGGGGAGGGGTGGGCTGGCAATGCCAAGGGGAGCCTGGGGGACAGAGAAGGCTTGAAGGCTGCCTGCTTCCATCAGAAGGTTCTACCAACACTGAGTGTTCTGTAAATGAGCTCTAAATATAGGGTTGCCAGATGAAATGCAGGATCTTCCATTAAATTTGAATTTCAAAGAATCAACAAATAACTTATTAGTATAAGTATGCCACAAACATGAAACATTAGGCTAAAAATTTTTGTTTATCTGAAATTCAAATTTAACTGGGTGTCCTGGGTTTTTTTATTTGCTAAACCTGGCAACCGTATCTGAACGGAGCTGGTGACAAAGTGAACGAGGAGGAAGGGATGGAGGGTAATGAAGGAAGGGACCTGAGGAGCTTTATAGGGAGGTCCAGACTGTCCCGCTGCAGGGAAATCCTCTGCTCTAAAAGGAAAGTGGTAGAAAGAATTCTGGAGCTGGAGGAGAATTCAGAACAGTGATTCTCAATCCAGGACGCGCATTAGAATGTCCCAGGAGAGCTCTTAAAAACCATCAGTGCCTGAGTCCATCCTCAGAGACTCTGATTTAATTGGTTTCAGTGTGGCCTAGGTATTAACATTTTTTAAAGCTCCCCGGGTGGTTCTAATGTCAAACAGGGTTGAGAACCACTGCTTTGGAGACTACTATGTCCTGTCCTCTGAGGCAGAGGGTCAGACAGAGCTGGCTTTAAGATCCAACTCTATCACTTCCTGGCTATGACCTAAACTACACCTGTTTCACCCTGTGTAAGGCAGGGATAATAACTCTTTGTACATTGTAAGGTTATTGTATAGACTGCTGCAGACTTCCAGTTAAACACTGCAGTTTGAGTGCATGCATTTAAATCCATTCTATTCTGAAGCCTGACTGAAATGGTAGCATAACAGTAAAAGCTATACCAACCCACACAGCCACTCACCTACTAGAGTAGGGAAAGCTGGTTTGTAACTCTCTGCAGATGGGGAGAAACCAATAAAAAGCAAGCCAAGGGACTTCCTTGGTGACACAGTGGTTGAGAATCCGCCTGCCAATGCAGGGGACACGGGTTTGAGTCCTGGTCCGGGAAGACCCCACATGCTGTGGAGCAACTAAGCCCGTGTGCCACAACTACTGAGCCTGCACTCTAGAGCCACGTGCCACAACTACTGAGCCCGCGCGTCTAGAACCCGTGCTCCACAACAAGAGAAGCCACCGCGATGAGAAGCCTGCGCACCGCAATGAAGAGTAGCCCCCACTTGCTGCAACTAGAGAAAGCCCACACACAGCAAAGAAGACCCAACACGGCCAAAAATAAATAACAAATAAATAAATAAATAAATTTAAGGGGGGAAAAAGAAAGCAAGCCAATTTATACCACCAAACCCCAGAAAGTTTCAGAAATGGAGGTAGCAGGATTCTCTGCAAGTCAGTCTGAGAGCTGGGCTAAAAACCGGAGGACTCAATAATGGTGTGCAGAGCGGGTAGACAGACCCCCAGACTCCTTCCTCCAACCCTTGCATGTGGTGGTCACCCCTCTAGAGAGAGAAACCAGAGAGGGATAGACTCAAAGACACTCGGTGTGCACTGAAGGACACTCGTGGATGCACAGTGAAAGTGGGGGGAGGCAATTAATTAAAAATAAGGCGATGGAGTGAAAGATGGCAGCTTGAGCAGTGAGAGTCCAGTACTCTCCCCTGAATACTGGCAGCCAGGGGCACACCCCAAAGGCAGGAGACTTTCGAAAGAACTTGGCCAGCATGAGAGAATGATAGACAAGTGCTGACATTTAGAGATCTCACAAAGAAAGGCTGGGTGTCCCCATCACTCTAGGCCCACACGCAGATCCTCCCATCAGCTTTTTAGTAACTCACTAGAAAACCAAGATAGAAGAGATCAGAAGAGAGCCTCTGACATGATAAATCAAAAGCCAAATAGGGGGAAAAATAGACACTTGAAAGAAACAGATAATTCAAGGAGCAGAATAAAACAAAAAAGAAAACTGTAATGAATATGAATAAGAACATAACAATTCTCCAAGAGGTCCAATATCTGGCTAATAGTTCTACAATGAAGATTTCCCAGAAACCAAGAAATACTTTTCTGTATTGAACAAATCCAACCAGTAGCAACCCTTCCCACACCTCCACAAAAAAAAACAAAGGCGGGGGGGTGGCTGGGATGTCCAAGCTCATCATTATGGAATTTCAATATCATAGGGATTTTAAGTAGCCTAAATGTTGAGAGAAGAAGAGAGAGAGAGCAAGAGTGAAAAGTCATATACAAAGGATTTGGGATCAGAATGAAACTAAAAAGCAGTAGAGGGCTTCCCTGGTGGCGCAGTGGTTGAGAGTCCGCCTGCCGTTGTAAGGGCCACGGGTTCATGCCCCGGTCAGGGAAGATCCTACATGCTGCGGAGCAGCTGGGCCCGTGAGCCATGGCCGCTGAGCCTGTGCGTCCGGAGCCTGTGCTCCGCAACGGGAGAGGCCACAGCAGTGAGAGGCCCACGTACCAAAAAAAAAAAAAAGAAAAAGCAGTAGAGTCATTAATGCCTTCAAAACCTAAGGGAAAATGATTTCCTGCTTAGAATTCTATACCCAGCCAAACTATGAATGAAGAGTGTGCTTTGTGACCACCTAGAGGGACGGGATAGGGAGGGTAGGAGGGAGACGCAAGAGGGAGGGGATATGGGGGTATATGTATATGTATAGCTGATTCACTTTGTTATACAGCAGCGAGTAACACAACAATGTAAAGCAATTATACTCCAATAAAGATGCTAAAAAAAACAAAGTGAGAGTAGAATAAAACCATCAGACTTGAAAGGTATCAAAGCCTGCCTTTCTGCTGCTTCCATATTGGATGGAATATGAGTTATCAAAGCTTGAGAAAAAAACAGGAAAGACAAAGACATGGGATCCAGAAAACAGATTACATACAAGAGTGAGTTAAAGGGAATTCCAGGATGAGAGAGAAGGGAAGGCTCAGGATGACAGGTTGTGGCAGACCAAGAGACAAGTCAGTCCACAGTGGAGCAGGACAGGGGGCTCTAGCAGGGAAGGCTCCAAGTGAAAGCGAACTGAAGTTTATTTGATTTGTTTGACAATATAGAGAGGAGCTTAATGCTTCTGTTGGAAAGTTTGAGACTTCCTTTTCTAGGCACAACTAGGAAGTCAAGCAAACAAAGTGAGTATGAATTCCAAAGCAAATCCAAGTCATATAACAAAGGGCATGGAATCTTAGAATACTTTGGAAGTATTGTCGATAGAAAATACTGTTTACATTCATTAAAATGTAAACACTGAATATTTAAACAAAAATTGGGAGGATGAGAGGAGCACAATGTGAGAGCGTGGACGAGTATAGGAGCTAAACCACACCCTTTAATCACTAGATAGTGTGTATTTTAAAAATTAAACAATAACATCATAAGCATCCTATTTAGAAATCTGGAGAGAAATAACTGAGAAGCAACTAAAGTAGCAGCTTTAGGAATGAGATAGGGTTGGGAAGGGGATTGCTGTTTTTCATTATAGACCTTGTAGTTCTATTTGACTTTTTATATTATACACATGTATTTAATGTAGCTCCTCATACATTACTTTGTATTGAATAAGAACTCAATGAACGTGGGTTGCTATTATCACATCCTAGACTTAAAACTGGACAATGGAGATACCATGGCTTGCCTAAAACTTTCTCCTCCCAAAATAACCAGAAGCAGAACTAGGACCTTTTTATTCAAAGCATTTTTTTGTATAGATCTTTATTGGAGTATAATTGCTTCACAATACTGTTAGTTTCTGTTGTACAACAAAGTGAATCAGCCATATGCATACATATATCCCCATATCCCCTCCCTCTTGAGCCTCCCTCCCACCCTCCCTATCCCACCCCTCTAGGTCATCTCAAAGCACCGAGCTGATCTCCCTGTGCTATGCGGCTGCTTCCCACTAGCTAACTATTTTACATTTGGTAGTGTATATATGTCGTTGCTACTCTCACTTCGCCCCAGCTTCCCCCTCCCGCTCCCCGTGTCCTCAAGTCCATGCTCTCTGTCTACGTGGTCCATCAGTACCATTTTTTTTTTTTTAGATTCCATATATATGCATTAGCATACAGTATTTGTTTTTCTCTTTCTGACTTACTTCACTGTGTATGACAGACTCTTGGTCCATCCACCTCACTACAAATACCTCAATTTCATTTCTTTTTATGGCTGAGTGATATTCCATGGTATATATGTGCCACATCTTCTTTATCCATTCATCTGTCGATGGACATTTAGGTTGCTTAAAAGGCACCCTCTGTGCCAGACTCGGGGATGAGCTAGTCCCAGTCTACGAGTTTGCAGTCTGGTCGGGTTGGGAAGGAACAAGTATATACATAACAACTTCACAAATACACCCTGGTAAGTGCCATGTAACAAGCTTCCAATGAAGCCAGGCTTTAACCGAGATAACCCTCTCCATGTCACACTCTTCATGCCAGAGTGGGTCGTAAGTATTGAGGGCTCTCCACCGCAGATGCTAAATTTTAATACATGAGAGTTTAGGCTCTAGAGGTAATATATGCACTTCATCACATTTCTCTTTTTTATTTTCAACTTTTAGAGGAAAGCCTGTATTCATATTATAAAATGTACCACAGCAATCAATAGGACTATTCCAGTAGCTTTGGTCATGGACTCCTTAGCTGTTTTTACTTCAGTCAATTTTTTCATCAAGTTCGGTTCTCTTGAAGCATTACCAGCATGCTTCTGGTGCCTTCCTGACTAACTCATGACCAAACAACTCCAAAGAATCAAAGAGCTTTGGTCAAGAGACCTAGGGCGTCCCTCTTCCCCTTTTACTACCACTGGTGTCTTCTCTGGAGCTGGACATGCTGCACAAGTCCACAGAACAGCAGTGTTGAGGGCCATAAAAGAGTCTTTCCTGAAAATAAAATAATAAAAAAATCGAGCTCAGCTGGATTCTGATTTAATAGTATCTG